>NC_045542.1:121117182-121328533 GCF_009769535.1 Thamnophis elegans
TCATAAACAGAGGACTAGAATCAAGCTCCCGTGAAGTGTTAATCCCACTTTTTAAGGTCTTGGGAGACCACACTTGGAATTCTGCACTCAGTTTGGTCCCCATGATGTAGAAGAGATGTGGAGACTCTTAAGGAGAGTGCAGAGAAGGCAACAGGGGATCAGGGTACTGGAGACTAAAGCCTATGAAGAACGGTTGCAGGAACTGGGTAGGTCTAGTCTACTGGAAGGAAGGACTAGGGGACGTGATAGCAGTGTTCCAATATCTCTGGGGTTGCCACAGAGAAGGCTGCCTGACTATCCTCTAAGGCACTTGAGTGCAGAACAAGAAGCAATGGGTGGAAACTAAACAAGGAGAGAAGCAACTTAGAGCTGAGGAGAAATTTCATGACAGTTAGAACAATTAGTCAGTGGAACAGCCTGCCTCCAGACATTGTGAGAGCCCCAACAGTTTTTAAGAGGCTGTTGGGTGGCAATGACAATAGCAATAGCAGTTAGATTTATATACCGCTTCATAGGGCTTTCAGCCCTCTCTAGGTGGTTTACAGAGTCAGCCTAATCAACCATAGGAAGCCATTTGTCTGAGATGGTATAGGATATCCTGCCTGGGCAGGGGATTGAGCTAGAAAGCCTGCAGGTTCCTTCCCATTCTGCTATTGTATTGCATAGTATTGTATTGTATTGTATTGCATTAGCCGTTTGCCTAGTCACCCCCACCCTTGGAAGGTCTTCAGTAACCTGATTGGGGGCTCCATTGGGAGCTGCCCTTTAGCAGCTGGGCTGAATATTCTCCCCCCCCCCCTGCGTTTTTCCAGGCTGCAGGGGGGCTGCCGGCTTGGGATTAACAAAACAAACAAGTTTTTGCTACTGGGCCAGTAGCCCTCTCGCCTCTCCCGCTCTGTCTCCTAATTAAAGGAGAGTTTTCTTAAGGGGGAATCAAGAATTAACCACGACAACTCAGCTTGCTACGGATGCCCATCAGTCTCTCGCCCCTCCCCTCTGTCTCCTAATTAAAGGAGAGTTTTCTTAAGGGGGAATCAAGAAATAGCCATGACCAAACAGAGCTTGCTGGATGCGGTCAGCCTCTCGCCCCCCCCTCTGTCTCCTAATTAAAGGAGAGTTTCTTAAGGGGGAATCAAGAAATAGCCATGACAAACAGAGCTTGCTGGATGCCGGTCAGCCTCTCGCCCCCCCCTCTGTCTCCTAATTAAAGGAGAGTTTTCTTAAGGGGGAATCAAGAAATAGCCATGACAAACAGAGCTTGCTGGATGCCGGTCAGCCTCTCGCCCCCCCCTCTGTCTCCTAATTAAAGGAGAGTTTTCTTAAGGGGGAATCAAGAAATAGCCGTGACAAACACAGCTTGCTAGGGATGCCGGTCAGCCTCCTAATTAAAGGAGAATGTTCTTATGGAGGAAGCCTTCTCCTGTTACTTGGCAGCCAGAAAGGTAGGGGGGGTGGTTCTTCCGGCTTGGGGGGGGGGGTTGATCCACCACCTGCCTCTTTAACTCCTTTTTGCCCTTTGCTGCCTCCCTCGCTCTTGCTATGCCTCTGCGATCGTCTCTCACCTTTGTAGGTCTCCTCAAGTGGTGGTTGTTGTCCTGCCGGCCTCCTGAGCTGCTGGGGGCCGCCATCTTGGCCACGTGGCTTCAAGATGGCCCCCGGCTCCAAATTCAAAAGGCTCCTCTTTGCTGGAGCACATGGGAATGGCTTTGCCTTTTCAGGCTTGCCATGCGGTTGCCGCTCATCTCCCGCAGCTGTTTTAGAGCCTTTCCGGCTCTCACCTTGTCCACTGGTGATAGCTGCCAGCACAGGTTTTCCTTTTTTAAAAACCTCGTGGCTGAGGGGAGCGGAGAGCGCTTCTGCTCCTGAGAAGCCTCTCATCAAGGGCTGCCTCTAGGAGGCATGTGTGCCCGGTTCTCCTGCTTGCCCGGCAACGGTCCTCACAGAGTGACTCCACCTCACTCAATGGCCAGGGCAGCGTGCCGCCCCAGAGGGCTTGTGGCAATCCGGTCGTTGCAGGAGGAGGCTGCGATGAAGGGAGGCAGGGTTCGCCGGGTCCAAGTTTATTTTCTTTAATCCTTTGAAAATTACTGGAGGTCTGGAGAGGTGCAACCTTTCCCTTGATTGGGGTGAGTCAATCTCCAGCTCTTACAAGCCTCAGCTGTTAGGGCTGGGGCCCTGCTAGAGGCTTCTGCCCGTCATCCTGGTTAGGGCTGCCTTCTAGAGGCTTCTGCCCGTCCTCCTGGTAGGGCTGCCTGCTAGAGGCTTGTGCCCTTTCTCCTGCTGCCTGGCCAAGCTCCTCACTGAGGGTCTTCGGATCTCCTCAGTGTCCAGGGCAGCCTGCCGCCCAGGGGGGCTAGTGGCAGACCAATCCTGCAGGAGGAGTGAAGCAGGGAGGCAAAACTCGACGGGTCCAAATGAATTTTCCTTTAGATCCTAGTAAATTCCTGGAGCTCTCGAATGAGCAACATCTCACGATCGTTTTGAGTCAGAAAACTGGGCAGGCTCACTTCCAGGGGCGGAGCCCAAGAGCTTATCTGACTCAAACCAATCACGAGAGGATAGGTCAAACCCATTCTGGATACTCCTCCCCCTCACTATGGAGAAAGGACATAATCTTGCTTGTGTATATATATGTGTGTATACACACAGAGAGAAAGCACACAAGTATATTCCAATACAGTTTTCCTTTTCTCTTCATTGACTTTTCATCAACTGGTTGTAACTATATTCTAGCTGTAAAAGCTATTGTCTTTCACTCTTTTTCAGTGGGAAGAGCTTTTTAGATTTTTCATTCTCTTCGATGAAGCAAATACAAGCTGTAAGTCTAGGTTATGTATGAAGGTGAATATACGTGCCCCAGGATAATGTTGCAGGATCCAATCTGGGTCGGTCACTGGGAACAGAGATTTAGTCTTCCAAGATTTTGGACTTATGCTGGAGTCCATCTTCAAGGAACTTCTCTCTAGCCAGAGAGAGCTTCAGCATGAGTCCAAAAGCTCAGAAAACTAAACTTGTTCCTGGTGACCAACCTAAATTGGACCCTCTAAGTTTCCTAGATAGATGCTTTCATATGCACTATTTGAAATTAAACTTTCTATTGACTTTATGATGGATATATCTCCCCAGAGACCCTTTTGTTACATACTGAACTCATTTCTTTGACTTTTCCAGAGGAATTTATATTACAAATTTGACATCCAGGCACATATTTTAACTTACCAAAACATTTGTTAATGCAACTTTAAATATCACTGAAATACATGTGTTTAGTTTCCAAAAGTTTATTGAATTGAAAAAAGTATCAAATACAAAAAAAGGGAAGAAAAAAAGAATTTAAAATAAAAAGGCAACAGGGAAGAAAAAATAATTAGGAAAACAAAAAGGGGAAAAAGTTACAGAAAAAATAATGTTCCACTTTCTTCAGTATAGATAAAAAGCTAAAAACCAACAATCCTTTGAACCGGAATAGATCATAAATAATAGTACTTCTACCATTACAAACAATATCTAACCATTAAAACCCAAGGTTATAATTTCATTTCTTTCAATGAAAAAAATCCAATAGTAGCTTCCAAGCAAGGTGAAATTAGACCAAGTATTTTCTTTAATCAAAACAGTCAATTTCGCCATCTCTGTCAACTCCATTCAGTTCACCATCCATTCTTCTAGTGTGGGAATATGTGAGTCCTTTCATTTCAGCAAATAGAGAAGTCTTGTTTTGTTGTTATATTAAAGGACAAAGTTTCATGGATCTGTTTTCAAATCTGTTTTTCCATCAAACATAAAAGAAGAGCCTCTGGCTTCAGTTGTAGACTCAGTTTAAAAATTCTCTGAGTTAAAATACACATGTGATTCAGTAAATCTCAGCTTCCTGACATTTCCACCAGAGGTGATATAAAGTACTTTCAGATTGTTTACATTAATATGTTAATGAAATAGTTCCTAAAGGTTTCTGGCACGTTTAGAAGATAAGTCAGCAAAATATGTTTTTTTAAATAATTCATTCTTGTGAACTTTCAATAATATACATTAAGGAAAGCAATTCAGAAGGTTCTTAATGTATGAAATTTAGTTAACTGTAAGTGGTTCAGTTGCAGGAAAAATTACACAGCTGACAAACTCCAAGAAAACTCTAAACAAAATACACTTCCCAGAACTAATCAATTCTTCTGGGTCCATCCTGGATCCACCTGGAAACTCAAGTGTGTTATCCTTCTTAAAGGAAGATCAATGAACTTTAGTACTTTATGGGAACATTGAACCTTAACTTAATTAAAGATAATGTTTATTAAACACATGGAGAATAATTTTATTCACACAATTTAATTAATATAAATTAAAAGTGGCCAGAATATTCTTCCATTTTTTGTTTACACTGTTTGCAACAACTATAGCAAGATCAGGCTTCTTCCTGGAATAATTATGAAAATAAGCCATGTTGCAGAATCACATGGATATTTCACAAAGCACCAAGGAAGAAGTCTCTTGGCAACAAATATAATGTTACTATAATAAATATAAAGTAACATTTATTTATTTAGGAAGTTTATACAGCCGCCAAATCACTCACTGTACCTTCGGGTGACTTACAAAAATAAAAACCCAATATAAAGCTCAATAACCCCCTCCCTGGCAACAAGGTAGGTAGGTGGGAGGGTGGGTGGGTGGGTGGGTGGATGGATGGATGGATGGATGAATAGATTGTTGAGTAGGTAGGTAGGTAGGTAGGTAGGTAGGTAGGTAGGTAGGTAGGTAGAGGCAGATAGACAGGCAAGCAGACAATGTGTGTATATGTGAAGTCCTGACTACCAAAAGATCAGAGATCCAATTACAGATCTCATTAGAGGCATAAGGAAGAACTGTGAACAGCCCCACAGTTTCACTTGCACCCCATTTTCTCTATATTTTAATGAAATGTAGGGAAACCCCTTCAGAATCAGATTTGTTCTTGCTATCCTTGCTATTTGATGAATGAACATTCCTGCTTTGACTTTTAAGCCATTGTTATTCTACACCACAAAGTGAATATGTAACTGAAGGTCAGATTCTCCATTTTAACACTTTATTCAAACAGCAGTGGCCTGTATAATTAGAATTGACAACAAACAGTAGCCTGTACATTCTTAACCATTCTGTGAATGATTCTTTCTCAGCCAAACTAATACACAGTACTGAAATGAGGGACTGGAATTAAAAAACATCATAAAGATTGATGGCACAGTGTAAAAAAAAAATGGGAATGCTCCTTAGCCATCCAGCAGTGGTTAAGCAACCACAATCTACATGACTGCACTTTGCTAGGCAAAGTTGCTGTGCCAATTCCTGAATTTTGGACAATGTTTGAAAGCCAGTATCAAGGACCTATGTAGAGAAGAATCCCAGACCAATGAATCAAATAGGAACACTAGATAATTGCTAATCCTGACCAATTAGCAAGATAGAGTGGCTTTGGGGTTTGCACCAGCCTGAGTCTGGTGAGGTTTATCTTTAGCTCTCAATGGAGCAGCACTTCCCTAGCCATTGGTGCAAGATTTAGAGACCTTTCAGGACCCATTCCTGGACCAGTCTCTTCTACTTGATCTCTTTTAAGTTGAACTTCCCTATGTGTAGTCTATATATGGCTGCCCTTGAAAATCACCCAGAAGTTACAATTGGCTCAGAACCCAGGGAATTGTTGTAACTATCATCCTAACATTGGTAACATCCTAAGCAAATGAACAGAAAGCATTACAGCTAAAATTTAATAGAAACAAGTTTATCTCTGGAAAAATTATATTCATTCATTAACTAATACATTCAATTTGAATAGCCACTAATCTCAAACCAGTAGCTTAATAAATGTTATTTATTCATTTAATTTTGCTGTTGCCCAACTCCATAGAACTCTATGAGTGTCTGAATTCTGTGGATGTCAAAAAATCTTATAAAGAAGTACAATCTGATAAAATGTTACAGATTCAAAGTTCCCAAATTCTTCACAAAATCCCTACTCAAGGCCTCAGTCTGAACATGTGAGGGCTCAAATGGTATAGCAGGCCTAAGGCAAATGGTAATCCCCTACATGTAAACTGCACCCCTTTCATACCTGATTTGTTCATGCTTTATTTATGAGTTTTGTATTAAGGCCTACTTTTTAAAAAATCAGATCCCACAAAAACTTCCTCCAGGGCAAAGGAATTGTCAACCATATTTGCCCTGCCATCCTATACTCAACATATGAGTATAAACCCATTAGGGCAGGGGTCCTCAAACTTTTAAAACAGGGGGCTGATTCACAGTCCCTCAGACTGTTGGGAGGGGCGGACCAGTTGGGTGGGCGTGACTAGGTGATCATGTGACTGGGTGGGTGTGGCCAATTTAGCAGTCCATTTGTCTTTGTCCTTGCTGTATTTGCCTCTCCCCTACTCACACACTGGTCCTGGATCATGTGGCTGTGAAAAACATCCTGAAAGGCTGTTTTTTAAAGACTTTTAAAGCACTACTTTACAAACTAGCAGTAGAGCTGCTTTTCAAGCCAGCAGCAGCCCCTCCCCTATTCACCCACCAACCCTGGATCACGTGGCTGCACTGGCGAGATCACCCCTCAGTCAGCTGGTCCTCCCCAGAACCCTTCGACCTTACTTTCGGCAGCAGAGGTGTGATTAGAAATGCAGTTCAATTGGTGAAATAACTAACCAGAAGTGCAGCTGGAGTGGATGCTCACTGGAAGATAAGGTCAATGGTGAGAGGCAGGGCTGAATCCCACCACTTCGTGAGCTGGATACTTTGCATTGGCGGGATGTATCTGGCCCACAGGGCACAGTTTGAGGATTGGTGCATTAGGGAATCACTGATTTCCAAAGTAATTGGGATACAGTTCCAACGTATGGGCAAATATATTGGAACTGCATCTTATTACTATGTATGAGCCAACCCTATCAAACATCTTTCAGCTTCTCCTCACCCACAAATTGCATTCACACACATACACACAAACAAGCAGAAAAGACAGAGAAACTGAGCCCCCACGATTTGAGAAATCCTATATTATTCAACCAAGAAGAACTTGTCTTTATAAATGTTCTCCATATAACTCTTGTGTTGAGATATGGTACAATTTATTTGATTCAGCTAATTAAAGGATTGGTTGGTTAAAAGCAAGCCAGCTAATTATTGGCTGGCATGCTAATAGTAATGCACTACTTCATAATACCCAGGTGAGCCTTCAGGGTAAGCGATAAAAAGAAGTCATTAAAGTTCCTGAATGAACAAACAGCTGATCAACTAAACCAGTTAAACCCAAATACTAGAATTTAAACTGTATACAGAATTTAAGATATATACAGAAGTATTTATTACAACTACAATTTTCATGTAATTGTACAGAAACTACCTGTGTCATCAATATGTAAATAATGTAGAACTTGCCCTGAATTTGGCAGAATCCTAAATTGAGGACTGGATTGGCCTTGTTCTGACATATTCCTAAAACAGAAGAAATGAAGCAGAATTGTAGAAAACCTAAAGAAGAACTAACGGGTATTATTCTTTTACAGTTAGAAAGACACAATGACTCACAGCGCCTACAAACTTTGATACACTTGTGCCCAAGACATCTGCTGAAAGAAAATTCTAGAAAGGGATATGGAGAGAGAAAGTGGGTGAGTATTGTGATTGACTATGCTAATTTTTAATTGAATAATTTAATTATTGAATTATTTTATTCAATATTTTGGGCAGGATCTGTAAAATTGCAAAACTGTTCCAATTGATAGCTTTTATATGTATATGTGTACGTATAGGTATTTATAGATCTATAGATATATGTAAGGAGATACATATTCTTCTCTTCACTGGAATACTGGATTTTATATGGTTTTTCCAAACAATTATTTAAATACATTATGTATTTATTTATGTTGCTCATATATATATTTCACATAAAGTCAGCCCTTAGGAACGATTTCAAAAAATAACGATCAGAATTCTGAAGAGAAACTCTGAGACACAAAGAACAGCATCATAAAACAAGACAAAATCATAAAATATACAATATCACAGCATCAAACAATAACGTGTTTACCTGAAAATAAGACAGGGTCTTATTTTCTTTTTACACACAAAATATGGCTTTGGCCTTATTATCAGGGGAGAGCTTATTGTTTTGGGGTTGCAGGGCGGCTGCTCTCTTGAGAGCGGGCTCCCAAAGAGCCAGGAACAGCCTCAGGGGCAAACAGCTGTGTTGCACTGTCACAGCAGTGCAACACAGCAGCCATGAAGCAACCACACTCAGGAGCAGCCACCCGGCAAACCCCCTTTCCAACCGGGCACTGCACCATTCACTGACCTAGGGATATTGCCAAGCCACATGAGTGCCTGTTCACCCCTGCCCGGCTCTCACGGCTTGGCACCTTCGAAATGCCAGTGAAAGGCGCTCTGCACGGCTGGAGAGGGAAGTTGCGCGAGCGGCTGTTCCACTCCCGTTCGTGCACCTTCTAGCCTCACGATGCCCTGGCCCAGCTCTCCCTGCAGAGCCAGAGTACCTCCACTGTCACCGCCGCCACCATTCCAGCATGGCTTTTCGGCAGCTTCCAAACCGAGTCTTCCGGCAGTGGCCACTCTGGGCGTACTCTCTATGGTTGTGAGTCGGCTGCCGGCAGAGCATACTGCCAGAGTGTACAACCATAGAGCATATGCCCAGAGGGGCCACTGCGGGAAAACTCTTTTTTTTTTACTGCTTTTATTATTTTATTGTTTTTATTTTTTAAAGAAAGTTAAATATTTATAATCTACCCAAAAACTTTGCTTAATGATCAGATTAGATTTATCATAACCATAATCTAATAAAGTTTGCAGTTTAGCCTATAATGATTATGTGGCTAGACATTATACTTGACTACAAGGCAACATAGTATATGATATTCTATATTTATAAGGCTTTGTCCAAACATTGCATTTATTACTCATGTAATACAATTTTCCTTGATGTAGAGATGATACAGTGAGAAATGCTTTTCATATTCCATAGTAAAAATGGTATAGAATGATGTTTTAGGGGCTCTGTGTATATGAGCACATACATGTGCTTGTGCACACAAACCTTCAAGTCAGTATTGACTGCCTAGACAAGACCCTGCATTTTTTTTTCAGAAGTAACTTGCCCTTGCCTCCTTCCTAGGGCTGAGAGAGAGTGACTGGCCCAAGGTTGCACAATTGACTTCATGTCCAAGACAGGATTACAACTCACAATCTCGAACCACTACTTCAAACTCAGCCATGGAAACACATAGTGTGGCACTGGGTCAATTATACTCTTAGACTAACCTACCTCACAGAGTTGTTGCTGCTAGTATAAAGTGAAGGATGATTCCAAATATGTATTGTCTTGAGCGTTTGGAGATATTCAACACAAAATAAATAGAACTTGAGAGACCGCCTACTGCCAATTACCTCCACCAGGCCAATAAGATCCCATAGATTAGGCCTCCTCCGAATTCCATCAGCCGGCCAATGTCGACTGGCAACTACCCGGAGGAGAGCCTTCTCGGTGGCTGCTCCGACCCTCTGGAACGAACTCCCCATGGAGATTCGTACCCTCACCACCCTCCAGACCTTCCGCATAGCCCTTAAAAGCTGGCTGTTCCAACAGGCCTGGGGCTAAAGACTTCAACCCCACTCGAATGGTATGACTGTTGCGCTTTTTTTTTTTAACGATGTATTGTCTTCATGTTTGTAACTTGTTTGTCCTTCCCTCCCCCTGAATTGTGAGCCGCCCTGAGTCCCCTCAGGGAAAAGGGCAGCATACAAATAAAGTAAAATCTAAAGTAAATCTAAATCTAGAACCTATAGCCAGTCAATTAAGCTGAATGTGGGGAATTTATGAAAAACCAAAGGAGTTACTCCTTCATATAGTATAAGTATATATATGAACAACCGTACTGACATTCCAAGATATATTGATGGTTACTATCTTAGATGTTTTTGAAATGAGAATGATTCCAGTAGTCAAATGTCTGAGGAATATTCATATGACACTGCTGTTCTCTTTCATAACCTTCTTGTGAACTTCCCAAGAGGCATCTGTTGCCCACTGAGGAAAAGTGGGGCTGAATGAAAAAGAACTTTGCTTTGATTCAGCATGGCTCTTCTTGTGTTAACTAAAATGTTTAAGATCCCTACAAAATGTTAACAAGATTAAATTTTCCTGCAACCCAAATTTCTAGTAAATCTGTGGTATTATTTTAATTTGCAGCAACTGCTCACATGTAAAATTCCTTTAATGAATAACAGGTGACATAAAAATAAATAAACATAAGATGTAAATAAAGAAATGTATAAATAACAGGAGCGGGCATTGGGAATAACTGGAATCCAAGTCATAAAGTATTCTTTCATACTAGAATTAGTTTTTTTAAAAAAAAAACTTTAACTGATAAGCAATTTTCTGTCAGAACCAAGCATGGAACCTGCTTTATAAGCATTCAATTCAATCTTGATTCATCTGAAATTCTCTCATTATAATCTGATCTCCTAATGTTTGACATGGTTTGTACTTTTAAAAAATCAAGTAGGTACCGCACCTTATTAAAGATTGAGCAGCCCTGTTTCATCTTACAACTCAAAACAATCTCAAGGCTTCACTTGCTCAGACTTCCAATTCGGCCCACAAATCTCACAGTCAGTCTAATGGTGCGGCCAATGAAATTCCATTGTATACTCCTACATCTGTTTCCTAGGTAACCATCACAGAGCAATATAAACTGGAGAAGCACAGCAGAAGGAAAGGCACAATGCAGCACCGATTCTAGCCTGTGCTATCTCTGCCTTTGAGCACTCTGGCACACTTCTTTTCCAGCTGATTCATGCAGAGAAAGTTATTCACAAACTTAAGAAATTGCTCTCCTCTTCTCCCCCCCTCCCCCCTTTAAAGGGAGGACATGAATGCTGAATAACACAAAATATACATTTCGTTTCTTTCTTTTTCAGAAGTGAAATAATCACAGGGATGTCCTAAATGTTTGATTGGGAAAGGATGGATAGGCACATTGTTCAATACTCATAAAAATAAGAATGATGTGCGAAAGCATGAAGCATGTGGGTCTGGTACCCTGATACCAACCTGCTCAGCAGAAATTGGAGCTAGTTGTCAGAAAATGTCTTGCATTGACCAACCAAAGCCTGAATGTTTTCCTGAATGAAAAATTGCATCTGCATATTTCATGCATGCAACCTTTGAGTAGCTACAAGGTTGAACAATAATCTAAATCTTTTCTCTGCCTTAAACAGGTCCTAAACCTCAACTTTATGACTGTAACAAAGGAGGCAGGATGAGGGTGTTAATAAAATTGACTTGCCTTACAGGATATTTTTAAGGTAGTGACTAAGACACTTCTGGTGTATGGAACTTTTTTACTGTAGATGCAGTGGTCTCTTATGGAATCAGACAGTTCTGATTGCTACCTTCTTAGCAATGACAGCCTCTCAAGATCCTTCTTGTTCCTACCCACCTATTTATTGGAATGTATTCCCCACATATTTGCTATTGGATGGAATGTATTTCCTATATTCACTATTGGTGAATAATTATCTATATTTAATCAATTTAACATAAAGCTATTAACACTGGAGTAAATCAAATTCATCCTATCTCCATCTTTGTCCATTATTTTGTCCTTATCTCATCCACTTTTAGCATAAAACCTCAACATGCTATCTGAAGGCCAAGGGTAGCCATGGACTCCCAAACTCCTAACTCCCTGTTCTAAAATGTTATACTGTACAAGCGGGACATTTACATAATACATTTGAGATCAATCTTGAAGCAAAGCAGAATGTAGTCTAACAAATCCCTCTTAGTGAATGTGTACAGCTGGCAAATTGCCACATTTTCTTGTGAAGGTACCCTGATAAATAACTCTTAAGAACTTACCAATGAATGAAAAATATTGTCCCTAAACATGTCTGACACCTAATGACCAGGCTATTCTGCTTGGTCCATCCTACATAAAATAGGTAGCTTTGCTACTATTAGGTGGGTAAAATCCAAAGTCATATTTCACTATACACATGATCAATAAAGTCAGAATCCGAAATTGCTATTGGTAAGTAAGTAAGTCTTATGTCTCCAAATCCTGGTTCATTAAACTGGAAATGCCATGTTTTCTGAATTATACTAAGAGAACAGGCACAGGCAAAAATACACAGACATACCATATATACTCAAGTATAAGCCGAGTTTTTCAGCCCACTTTTTGGGCTGAAAAAAGCCGCCTCGGCTTATACTCGAGTCAGTGAAAAATTTGCCCGAAATGGAGGAGAAAAAGGGGCGGGGCCATGCCGCTGGGTGACGCTCGTGAATGGCCCGGCGCCCCTGTGAGTTTCCCCTCCCTCTGTGTCAGTTTGCCGCACAGCACGCACCGCACCATCCCCCCTCCTCACGTTCTAATGTAATGCAGGGCTGTCTTACGATTCCCCTTTCTCCCCCTCCTGCCGCTCTGCAACGATGTCCCACCTCCTCCTTGTTATAGCAAGCAGCCACATAGCGATGTCCCACCTCCTCTGGTACAGTGATCCAATGATAGGAATCACTGTGCCGTGTGTCATAGGAGGCGGGACATCGCTCCCGCGGCTGCACGGGACATCATCATCACAGCGGGACATCAGCATCATGAGGTGAGTGAAGTATTTCATTGAATACACCACTAGTTTACTGTTTTTCTTTGAAATAAATATTCAAAAACATTATTGGTATCTATTTTTATTTTTGAAATTTACCGGTAGCTGCTGCATTTCCCACCCTAGGCTTATACTCGAGTCAATAACTTTTCCAGTTTTTTTGTGGTAAAATTAGGTGCCTCGGCTTATATTCGGGTCGGCCTATACTCGAGTATATACGGTATATGAATTGGGAAGAACTATAACAACTACAGTTTCTCTCTTAATATTAGAGTTCACAATACTATTGTAAAGTTTTCTTTGAGTCCAGATGCAGTGTGATATTTGATGAGCTGCCTCTTGTTTTCCCAGTGGAAAAACACTGTCATGGTCTGTTGTACAGGAATATTATTGCTTAATGTTTTTGTACTTGGTGAAAAAGGAGATGGAAAATAGCAGTTTAGAAGATGAGAAGGGAAATCCCTTTTCTAGTTACTATGCCAGAGTGTATATCTGATGTTCCAAATTCATTCTGACTGATTCAGACTAATTTGTTTTCCATGCCTGTGCATAATCCAATCAGTCTAAATCTAATTGGACTCAGAATTAGATCAATATTCCCAATTGATCTGAATGTTCAAATTGAATTGGGTCCAACACAACACAACACTACAAGATATTCAGCACATCAGTATATCACCTAAACACTGACCAGATTGCTTTTTAATTCTCAGGGAATCTTAATGAGCCTCTAAGCTCAGGAATTTATTGTGCATGAAATGTCTCATTGGTTTCATACAGTTATACATTAGAAATGATAAGAAATTTGGTTAAATGCTAACACGTTCTTTTATCAGGTCAATATTCTCAAGTGAAACAGGAGTAATCATATAGAAATTGCCATGTTTTATCTGCTTTGTCATTTCTTTAATCCAGGTTTTATTTAGTCTCTCCAACAGTAGCCACTATAGAGCCACATCATCAAAGTTTCAGTAAAAAAAAAAATAACAAAACCAGGCAAGCGACAGTTCTACAATGTTTAGCAATGCAATGTTTCTATCATATTCTCTACATCTCTGTATCATATTCACGATATCACAATATGATGTTTCTATCATATTCTCAGAGGCTGGGACTCAACATAAGCAACCTCTGCTGTTCTTCTATTTCTTCAATTCAATATTTCTAACAATCAGAGAAGAGGTCTGTAGTGCATTTTCAATCCAACACAAATGAATTCTTATCTGTTTTGCCTATCAAGCCCATCTTATATGAATCTGGGTGCATATATGCAACATGTATAAACCTCCCCAAAGGGGAGAAAATCCATAAAGTAATAGAAAACAAGTTCAACAAAGGAGAAGGGAGTGAAGGAGTGTAACTTGCTGGGGAAGGCACAAAAATATGACTGACGATGAGTTCAGTCAATGGTTCAGAGTGACTAATGCATATCTCTTGCAATGTGCCATCAAAGATGGTAGGTTTTGCTGTAATATGACCCTCGAAACTATGTACAATATTTTTAAAACCAGTAAGCAAATGGATCATCTTTGAACCACATTAACCATCCCACTCTATAAAATATCTGAATTGCCAGTTGAAAACACAATGATCAAACGATGCTAAAAAAAACAAAACCAAAACCCTCATATATTAACAAAAGGACGTGGCAGAAACCTAAATACTTGAAATCATTTATTTACAGATATGGTATTTATCTCATAGAATATAGAAAGTTGAAAACACAATCTGGAATTTGTGACTAGCCAGAGCAAGACCAACTTATTTGCTTAATATAGTTCTGTAGCTTCAATGACATTTTAGAACACAGTTGGTGGCAAGAATAAGATGCATTAGCAATAGGACCTTCAGCTGCATCAAGGCAAAAGAATAACACACTTTGCCCACAGGCATAAAACCACAGAGCTCAACATTGGAGGCACTGTCAATTCATCACCAAAGCCAAGCACATTCCTTACTCCAGTCTACCTTCATATCACTCTGAAATACAGGAAGAAAAATCAACTCCGGTGGAAGGTTTTCAATCTCCTTCCCGTTCTGCCACCTGGTGGGACATTTCCTCAAACTTTTATGAGCCGCTGGTGCAGCGTTAATTTGACATCCCTCTCTGCAGATCACACCAACCCTCTCTCTCTCTCTCTCTCTTCTAACTCCAAGAACTATCCATCAGCAAGTAGAAAATCTTATCAGGACCATTATAGTGACCTTTCACAAGAACCTTATTTAATCCCACTGCAGAAACCCATCCCTGACCACCTAAATTGCTGCCTGGCCACGACTGACAAAAAACAATGCTTTGGGATTTTCTCTTTCATTCGTCCCCAATTCACTTGCCAAATCGGAACTGTTCCATTCCCATTCTCTTGACAAGAGGGCAAACCCTTGTTAAATCCCAAAGGGCCCCCCTCTGTTCACTCAAAGGACCAATAAAGGCACATTTCGGTGGTCGGTTTCTTGTTGTGTTTTGTTTTGCTTTTTAAGGTGACTTCTCTTGCTCACTTCACATGAAGACCTGCTGTGTTATGCCCCCTGGAAATAAATCAATATCCAGCAGCCTCAACACCAACCTCCAAAGGCTGCCTGATTTTTTTTAAAAGGGTGCCCCAGGCCCCAATGCAGGCGTCCTCTTTCCTCCCACCCACTCGCCGCCCTTCTTCTCGGCATCCTCGCCCCCCACCCACCCAAACACAGACATACACACCTCCCCGCCCCGCTCAGCTTCAAAGCACTTTCACGCATGCCCTCCAGCGGTTGGATTTGCCCCGGAGGGGCTCCGCCGAGCCCCCCTTCCCCCCTTACCTTCTTCCTGCATTCTCTGCAGACACAGGGTTAGATTCTTCCTCCAGCCCGGCATCCCGGCAGAGGGTCAACTCGCCAAACGGCGTGGAGAAGGGTCGGAGGCACCCGGGGAAAGGCTTGAGCAGGAAGCTCTCACCCCCCCCCTCCCTTCCCGCTTTCTTTCCTTCCCCCCCCCCACCCTCCCCGATCCCCCCCACCTTCCCCCTCGCCAGGCCAGAAGT
The DNA here is from genome assembly GCF_009769535.1 of Thamnophis elegans. Taxonomy (NCBI): domain Eukaryota; kingdom Metazoa; phylum Chordata; class Lepidosauria; order Squamata; family Natricidae; genus Thamnophis; species Thamnophis elegans. The sequence continues at coordinate 121,132,857 of NC_045542.1, forward strand.
GCAGGGGGGCAGACGGAGCAGCTAAGGAAGCGAGGCTGTCTTCGGAGCGAGCCGGCTAAGCATTGGCGGCCGCCGCGTGCTCCATCTGTGTTTTGGACCGGTAGAAAAGCCAGGAGGGGGGGGAGGGCAAGCGGAGGGGGCTGGCCGAGGTGGCGAGGAGGAAGGCGCGAAACCGGCAGACCCAGCTCGCTGCCGCGCGAGACGGGAAGAGGATCTCCCCCAGTTTTGTGGCGCGAAGTCTCTCTTTCGCCCGCCCTGGACAGCAGGGAGATAGGATAGAATAGACCGACGGCCGCGGGAGCTGCGGTTGGCCGCGAGCGCCGGAGGGGAGGATCGTACTAAGTAGCCGCAGGAGCAGCCAGGGGAGCTGCGGGAGGCGACGGGGAGCCTTGGCTTGGTTCTGTCTTCCAAGACCAGCCTTCCTCCGACGGCGCGGGCTCCCCAAGCGCGGTGGGTAGCGGGAGGCTTTAATAGACTAACAGAGTTGGAAAGGACCTTGCAGGTTATCTAGTCCAAGGACCTTGCAGGTTATCTAGCCCAAGCAGGAGACCCTACATCTGCCTCTACCTAGGATTGAACTCACAACCTCCTGATTGTGAGGGGAGAGCTCCACCTCTAGGCCACAGCAGCAAGCTCTTTGAACTCGATCCGGCGCCCCCTCGTCCTGCGCTCACATTGCCATTCCACGCTTTGCGGGAAACCGCGCGAGGTAGCACAATCCCATAATCTCGGAGGGGATAGTTAGTACCATAGCAGCCCCGGTCATCTGAATGGGTCGTGGGGGAAGGGTAATCCGAGTTGTGAGCTCCACACGTGCCATGCTCTTTTGCCTGGGATAGGGAGCAAGTAGGAGTGCGTCCCCCCACTTCTCTCTCTCCTCCTATTAAAAAGGCAAGTAGTCCTTGACTTACCACAGTTCATTTAGTGACTGTTTGAAATTAACAGCACTGCAAAAAAAAAAGGTAATTTGTGACCATTTTTCACACCTACTGCCATGGCAGCATTCCCATGGTCACGTGATGAAAATTCAGATGTTTGGCAACTGGCATGCTTGGTATTATGGTGGTCCCAGGATCCTGGGAATCGTCTTTTGCAACCTTCTGACAAGCAAAGTCAATGGGGAAGCAGATTCACTTAACAATTTAATTACTACGTAATAACTCTGGTGATTCGCTTAACAACTGAGGCAAGAAAGGTTGTAAAAATGAGGCAAAACTCACTCAACAAATGTCTCGCTTAACAACAAGAAAAAATTGGGCTCAGTTGTGGTGGTAAATCGAGGACTACCTCTAATGTTTAGAAGCTGCTGTCCGGCCACCTCCCACAGAAGGGGAACTCCTGGTCCTTTGGTTTCCTCTCTAAAGAAGCTGAAGTCCAATTGTAGCCTTCGCTTAGCAAGGCTAAGAAAAATCCCAGGTTATTCCCCTGCGATGGCTCCCCTAACCTGCTTCCCTCCCATTATTCCCAGCCGATAGGGATGATGGTTTGAAGGTTTAGCACTTCACCCCATCAGGTATGGGGAAACTGGGAATAGTCATTAGGGCATGCTTCTGCATTGAAGTGAGGTTGACAGTAAAAGGGAGCAGCATGTACAGCTCCTAGTTTAGGAGTGTTTTAAAAGATGACACAGCCCAGACAGTTTAACAGCAAAATTCCTGATGCCTCTAACCCAGGGAGAGATAATCTCTGTTTCGATCCACATTGCTGGTGCAGGTTTTATTTTTCCTCTCAGACAAATCAAGGGAAGACCATTAATCAGTCTTCCCCATCAGGTGCCTTGTAGAAGGTATTGAAGGCATCCTTCTCTGCCCCCATCCAGCACAGAAGGAAACAAAAAAACAGAAATAATGATCATATATTCTTGGTGTGTGAAGGTTCTGTTCAACACAGGGACTACACGGTATCTGTGGAGTTTCAAGTTAAACAGTTAACAAGTGTTGAAAAGTATTCAGTCTAATTTAGAGGCAGGACCTCCAAAGCAACCAGCAACATTTGACTAGTCTGCACCATCCAGATTTAAAAAGGACATGCCCTGCAGAAATGATCCTGTGCTGTTTAGCTAATTCATCTGTTGATTTCTGCAGCATCCTCCTCCCTCAGGAACGCTTTCACAAAAATTCAATATTATAACAACCTACTAGAATCCGAACATGAAAACTGATATTTTTGTAAAAACAAACAAATTCTAAATTGATGTCCCTTTGCTGGATAGAACTGTCACAATAGCATCTTATTTAAAGGATGTGCAAGCCTTTTTTTTTAGCTGAAGGATATACCCGGGGCTGGACTCCAGAAGGCGGGTGGAAGAATTGGGCAAGGGCATAAGAGGAAATAAATGTTATTCAGTTCAATTGAAAATGAAATGAGATGAGATGCAGTTCATATGGTTCTGGTATAATTTGATGCAGACTTAGAAAACTAAATTGGAGATGTTGGAGAGCTGGCTCAAGAGTTTCTCCTCATTATAACTATTGTCCCTAGAACCCCATGAAGCTACCTTATAGAGATTAATAGTTAATCCAGCTCTCTATTCTTGGCATTGATTGGTAGCTATTCTTTAAAGTTTTATATGATCTTCCCAAGTTTTACCAGGGCCTGATCCTGGAATCTTCTGTATGCATATCATGTCTTGTCTTTGAACTGTAACACTTTTCCAGAGTTTTTACAGCTTTCCAGAGACAGACAAATTTGACTTGTGTATATGTATCTTTAGTAAAATGCTGTAATTATTTTGCTTTTAAGGGATATTTTGAGAATGTCTTTCCAACAGTAAAAAAAAATAATAATAATATGAGCTGTCAGAGTATTAATTGTCCAAATTTCAGCTGTCCCAGGTTTTTAAAAGTATAATTTTGCAACAGGAAGATGGATGCTTTCTTGCCTCTAGTGCATATCCTGGTTCAATGCATCACATGAACACTAAGCATCATAAAAATGCAGAGCCTGTCCTTTCACAGAAGGCTTTTAATCATGTTGCTACTGTTGAATATTTATCCACAATCTGAATCTATATAAAATATTCTATACATAAATGCACAACTGCACCCAAAGATGTTTACCTCCATTATTATACTATCCAATCTGAATGTTCGGCCATGTTTTTCTTTTAAAAAAAAAATCTAATGTCATCTATTTTAACATCACTATAATTTTAAATATGCTTAAGTTAACTTTGTCAACCCATTATAATTAAATTGCAGTCTGTTTCTTACTTTTGATAGCCCTTGCCTTTTTCGCATGCAATCTTATATTTATTGCTAAGAATATGTATGGAGTGAGGATTTCATCCTAACTGGGATTGCATTTTTGAATATTATCCAACAGTAATTTTTCCAATTATATCTTGCTCACTTTTCATCTAGTAAGCTTTAATATTTGAACTCCGTTTGTACCTTTCCATTATTATTCTTGCCTAATGCCAACTATACTTTTAAAACTGTCCAAGAAGTAAACCATCATCAAGCCATATGGATTACCAAATGAATGTCCAAATATTGATAACAACTCTGATTCCCTTTTCATCCTCCTGTGTTAGAGATAACATGACTAGCAAATAAGGAAAAAGCCTTCCTAGCACTTGCTTGGGATATTTGTCCTTACTTTATACTAAATCTTATGTATAATATTTTATGACTTTCTTATGTCAGTTCTTACCATTGGTTTAAGCTTTGGGCACAGCAATCTATCGTTTTGGACAGCTCCATTGTTAGATCTTCCATCATGGGCAGAAATCGGGGAAAAGTAAAATTTTCACTCCCCTTTGCAAATGTACAAAATCTCCCACCATACTAGGTTCATTTCTGAGATTAGGAAAATACTGAATCTTGAAGGCTGATCAACTCAGTGAGACTTCCAATCTAATTGTTCTCCTGAGTTCCAAAATCTGGGGTGATGGTTGTAGTAAATAATGCAGAACTTCTTGTGGGACACAGGAGAAGAATCTGAAGTTAGATCTTCTACAAGATGCCTGCCTGCCTGCTGCCTCATTCTTTTTCTCTCAATTCACTTTCAGAATGAATTGTTCTCCTATATTTTGCACCTTTAGAGGTCTCAAGGGCCACAGGAATACAATTAGATTCACTTAAAGCTCTTACTGTTTAGGGTTCTGTTGATTTAATATTGGTCAAGTTTCTATTGCTCTGATTACAAACTATATATGTTTTGGAAATTTGGATACCAAAGGATAGAATGAGGTAAATTTTAAATGAACAAATGGGGTATATTTTAAATGAGCAAACAAGCAATCACTTTGTTTGTAGATCAGGTAATCAAAAGCAGATTAATAAGGTTGCTTTGAGATAGGTGATTCCTAAAGCTAATAAATTGTTTATTAAGCTGCTGTATATGCAGAATTGCAATTAATTTTCATACCACTGAAAACAATATTTCCTTCTCTATCTGGCTATAACTCCCACATGTCTGTCAACAGCACTGTTAAAGGGAATTTGGAGGGCATCAGCTTGGCAAAAACTGGGCATCTTGTGAGAGAAATTCTGAAGAAAAAAAAGTTCCTCAGCTCTGAGTTCAGGCTCATCTTGACCACATGGACAAAGATAGCCAAAGCACGCATGCCCAAAGAATGTAACATAAAAATACTACTGTTTCTTCGCATATCCTTTTATCTGTACTACTTGTGCAATTTTAAGATTAAGCTGTCCCCTATAAGACTCTGAACTGTAGTTTGGTTCAAATGGTTGATTAAGCAGATGAACATCATTCACCCTAACTGGGAGCCTGAAGTAAATAGTCTGTTTATATGCAGAAGTGCAACATGCATCATTTGTTTTCAAGATCCAAGCTGCAAAGAAAAAAGCATGCAGCAAACAAAACATCACAGATCCCATCACTAAAGGTGTTAAGGAATGAGAGTCTTCTAGCACAGGGATCCCCAACTCCTGATACTGGCACTGAACTGCAGCATGAAGGCAGCATGCAAAACCACACACCCTCTGGTCCTGGTGCCCAAAGGTTGGGGGCCACTCTTCTAGCAGATTGCCCTAAATTGACACTTTTCAAAATTCCCCTCTAGCATAGCTGCGATTAGCAGACTGTAGAAGGTTATGATCAAATAAGTCTCGGAGGCTTCAATGAGACCTTCCTCTGGGGAATATTAGTGTAGGACTATGACTAAACTAGCCTTCACACCTCTTCATTTTGTATTCTTCATTCCAATTAAGCACAAGTATACACGTAGATTAAACTTATGGAAATAAGTTTGCAAAATAGGACTTCACTGTTTTCATTGTTTGGAAGCTTATTACAAAGTTTTAAGAATAGAAAATTACTGAATAATTTCATATTATTCTATCACAGCCTTAATACTGTAATAACAACAACAAAGGTCTTTGCAATGAATGCCATACAGTGTTTAATTTCCTGAGGAGAAAATTTCTTAGCAGAGAGGGGAAGCTAATTCTGTGCTTTCTTAGAGCCTTTATTAGTAGACTGCTGTCTCTCAATATGGCTCCATTTGTATTATAGCAGTGATTTTATAATGTTTGTGACAGATAAGTTTGTACGATTATGGTCAAATGCTCAGTGAAATGCACGACACAGATTTGCCAAGTTTCATTGCAACTATTTCTCTCTGCCCTTGGACAATATGAACTCAAACCTGAAATAAGTTCAGAAAATATGCAAGGTTGAACCCTTAGTATTAGAATGGTACATCATCATGAAATCTCAGAATTCTGGATGCATCTGCAAGAAAATAGAGGTTCTAATTTATTGCCAATAAAATTAAATGGCCTCTCTCTGGTAGCCACCAAGATCAAGTCTGACTTGACTTTTAATATTTTTAAATTCTTGGTTTTCACTACTGTGATTATGCAGATATAATTAATGAAGGCATTGCTCATCTAAATCAGAGAACCTGTGGTAGATCTTATTTTTGCCTTTTGTCTCTGAGTTAGCACCTAGAGGAAGTAAGTTATCTTCTCTCTTGAGTACACTTCTAATTTAAATCCTCTTCTAAACTTACAACAATGATGTCTCTTCATCTCATAGGATTATAGATTATTGAGAGGGACAGATTGCCTAATGAGAGAGAGAAAGTGAGAATTTGTGAGTTGGTATGATCTACCCTGCATTCAAATTCTTGGGCAAGTTATTCATTGGTCAACTTTTCTGTGAAAATGTGTCTTGTGTCTTGCTTTATCTATTATACCAGCTACATCATCAATAAGCCTCCATACAGTCTCCTTCTTGTCATTAATGACAAACATTGTGGTAATATATAAATGTTAAATAATACTAAATGATAAAGTGAAGACTTTATAATATTTAATATACTACTGTTTTGTGTATTTGTGTGATGTATTTGCATGGGTATGCAGTGTTTTGTCCAAAATACTTCATGCATTTATAGCTGAAATGAATAATTAATAATTCTTACTTTATGTGTTCAATTTCCCATTTCTCTTTATATTAAAACAACAAGGCTAATAAAGCAAGAGAATTCTTAAGCTAAAACCAAGAGAAAGAATAAAAACAAGTAGCAAAGAAAATTCTCCCATTAAAAATAGCAAGCAGAAAAAAGATATCTGAATGATTTGACAAGCATTCAAATGTACTAATTGATCAAGTCAAATGTACTTCAAGACAAAGGGCCTGACTTTTTAACTGCTGAAAAACAAATATAGTGGTGGAAGATCAAATCATAGGTGTTTGTTTTTATGCTACCCATTTCCCTTGTGAGGTGTCTTATAAGTTATAAAACAAATCTTATAAGTAATAAAACAAATATAAAAATAATTAAAATATAAAATCTATACAGATTCAGATTTTAAAAGTTATATTGAAACCAGAACTAAGAAATGGGGAGAGGGGCAGGGGATGAGGAAGAGGTTTCTTACCCCGTCAACCACTTCAAGTGTTTAGTGCTCCCCTCAGGGTTTCAGGCAAACCAGCAAAGCCAAGTTTTAATACTTTTCCAGAAGGCCAAAAGAATGGTAGAGGGTTCCACGGGATGGCCACATGAGAAAAGGCTGGAACCTGCCTGCTGAAATTCCTTAGCGGGCCTATTTTGCTGGTGTGAGCTGCCTGGGCTAGTCTCACTGAGGACAGATGGCTCCTCAAATAGCCTGGATCCATGCCATATAGGGATTTAAAGGTAACCAACACTTTGAATTGGATCTGGAAGCAAACTGGTAACCAAGGCAGCTCACCCAGTAGCAATGATACATGTGCAGCCTTGGGGGTTCCCAGGACTGTGTACACCACTGCATTATGCTACGGCTTCCAAATATCCTTCAAGGGTTAGCCTCATGTAGAGAGCATTGCAGTAATTCAGCAGAAAGATTACTGAAATGTTGAATGTTAAGATGTTGAAGAAAACATAATATGGCGGCAGGGTACAATGCAAATATATGGGAAAGGTCTTAAGTGCACCAATCCTGGTTTCAAAGTAATAAGCAACTTTAACTGATGCCAGAAACAAACTGAGAACAGGTGCAGATTGAACCATCCTACCAGCTCATAGTTCTGACTGACCTATCTCCGATACCAGCATTTTTCACAAGTTGACTTTTTCTGGTGTTCCTTAAAGGCAGACAATTATATTGTACATTAGAAATGAGAAGGATGGAGCGACTCAAGCACAACTCACTTAGAATGACCTGGCTTGCATTTCCTTGGGAAAGGTACTCTTCAACAAACTAAGAATTTAGTAAAGTTAATTGATGAGACCTTTCTCCCACTCTAAAATACTATTGATTCTAGATATAAACTAGATTCCCATCTTCATAAACAACGAAGTTTCATTAAAAGTAAGTTATACATTGAATAATGCATGAACAGATCTTCTAGGGAATAAGATTTTCATCGTGTCTACACAAAGATCCGGTTGTTCCGTGTAATCATTTATCATGATCTGCTACTAATCCAGATTTTCAATGCTTTCTTAGAATCTCATAAAAATGACTAATCTGTTGGGCATAATTGGTGAACTAACACATTGGCCTTCTTTGATTTTCAAATATATGCTACAAACAAGGGAGAAAATGTATGTAGCATCCCAAAAACAACCAGCTATGGAAGAAGAAAAGTAATCCATCAGAATCGATTTTGATCTCCATTGCCTTCAAAACAATCAAAAGTACAGTCCTCAAATATTGAGTGTGTTATCTACTTTGGGGGTTCTCATTTGCATCTGTTTGAAGTTGTAAAAACTGATAGGAGGACTCCACTGACTTTAGGTCAGATCTAGCAGGGATTTTATATTCTTATCTTTATAAATCTGTGACACAGTCCAAGATACCAAGTTCAATTACCCAGAATAACACTGACCTGCAAAGAAAACAAAGGGATAAAAAATTTTGTGCACCTTTTACTTCTTTGGCAGAGAATGGAAACAATTTTAATCCCTAAATTGAGCAGAAGCTAGAAACAACAGTTGCTTTTTGGATAACTTCTCCCTCCTTCTTGACATTTTTGAACAAACCCAACATCCCTGAAGCTGGCATATAGCAAACCAAAACAGGCAAAATATTCATTTCATCTTACTTCTATTTTTCCTAAGCGTTCTAGCTTTTCTAGCAAGAGTGTTTTTAACCTTCATTGTGACTGATACACACTTCTTTCTGATTGAAACTTGGGTTCATAGTTAAATCTATTGGCACATAATGATCATGCCAAAGTATCATCCTATAAGATCCCCTGTTCCAAGTCATCAGCAAAGAAATCAGCACTCAGGGGGTTTAAACAAATGCTTCATGCTATTAACATTCATTCCGTTGTCATTGCATAACGTTGGAGATAACAGCTGTTCTTCTATTCATTTTGATTGGATCTTAGCTGTTGGCATTTCAATCATGGAATGCCACAATATTTTCCATAACTAATTCAGCTCAGATGTATTGAACCATATACAGCAAAATCCTTTATAAAAACACAGCAAAAATTTTACTGCCTTTGGGACTGTTTGAGATAGGTTATGTTAAATGTGCAAATCTGCAATTCTATGATTTTTTTTTAATCCATTGAAAATTGATCCAGTGGGGAAATCTTTTGAGAGCTAAAGAAAATCTGACCAAGTTGTTTATCTGCTCCCAACAGCTTCAGCCTGTCCAATAGGATAGAGGATGTGATTGTTTTGCAACCTCTGAAGAGAGATAGATTTCCCTGCTCTAATGCATCTCTGTTTCTGTAAAAGTATGGATATTTTTAGTGCTTCATTAAATCACATTGACATACCTTTTTTGAAATGATATTTCAGAATGATCGGCATCCTCAGTATGGAAAAGCATGTGTGAAGAATGGGATGAGCAACTCCTTCTGTATCTAACAAAGTAGTTACTGAATGGAAAGCAATTGTATTATCTGCTTATTCTTAGTTTGTGCTTATAACATGTGCTTTCTAATGGCAAAACTTTGTTAATCAAATCTGCTTTTTTTTTTCAAAAAATCAAGGTTTTTTTAAATCAACTGAGTGCAACCATTGGTTGCAACAGGAATTGTTCAACCAGTTTGTTGCCTGAGCCTGATGTTATGGGATGACATTGACTGGCTCAAATCACTCTCCACAAATTTAGTACTTTTCCTTTCTGCTGGTATTTATAATTCATTGGTATGTTTTGGAAAGACTTTGGGAACAACAGTCCAAGATTGGTGTGGACTTAGAGGGGCTCTAAGTTGTGCACCCTAGTTGGATTGAGATCATTTTTCCCCTAGTGTTTTCTGCAGTTATCCAACCATTGTAACCCCAAAGTAATGTTTTATCTCAATTCAGTGGTGGCTGGGTGACAGTATAAAAATGCTATAAGTGAGGCATTTGAAAAATGCTCTATTCTTTCATGAAGGAAGAGCATTAACAATGTGATTGCTGTCCCTGCAGACAGTTTCATGGTATCATCATTCTCCAACTCCACTTCCTGCTTCCTTTATGAAGCTGTTTGTTAAGATGAATGGTGAATGTTTGAATGCCATGCTCGGGCCACAATCTGTCCACTATCCTACTTAAAACTGCAGGTTTCTTTTCTACAGGCTTAACTATTCAAATGTGAGTCTGTCGCGGTCAGTCAAAGTGGGGGAATTTCTGTGCCAATGTGACTATATAATTAATTAGCATAAATCAATCCTTTCCAGGTTAATAAGTGTTTTCCACAGACTTTTATTAATTCCTTTTGCTAAACTAGTAGTTGCTAAACTACTTCTTCATTGTTCAGAACACACAGCCCAAGTGTACCTCTTTCTTACTCCTGGAAATATAACAATATTTATACTGGATTGGCCAGTATAGTCAGCTAATTGCACTAAGTCATCCTTCCCTAAAATGATGCCTTTCTCCATAAATCTTGGATTGTTCCACATTTCCAGACATCAATCCAGGAAGAGCTGATCATGAAAATCTCAGGGACTGCCACAAAGAAGAGGGAATCAAACTATTCTCCAAAGCACCTATGGGTAGAACAAGAAGCAATGGGTGGAAACTAATCAAGGAGAGAAGCAACTTAGAACTGATGAGAAATTTTCTGACAGTTAGAACAATCAGTGAAACAATTTGCCTCCAGAAGTTGTGTGTACTCCAACACTGGAAGTTTTTTAAATGTTGGGTAACCATTTGTCTGAAGTGGTGTAGGGTTTCTTGCCTAAGCAGAGGGTTGGACTAAAAGACCTTCAATGTCCCTTCCAACTGTTATTCTATTCTATTCCTAAATAGAGACTTGGTAGCTCCATAGAAGTTAGAATGAGGTATTGCAGATTAATTCTGCCCATAATTTGGAGTTCAATACTGACAGGCTCAAGGTTGACTCAACCTTGCATCCTTCCGAGGTCAATAAAGGACGAGGACCCAGATTCTTGGGGGCAATATGCTAACTCTGTAAACTGCTTAGAGAGGGCTGTAAAGGACTGTGGAGCAGTATATAAGTCTAAGTGCTCTTGCTAACTGTCTTCATTCTATTCCAAGTAACTGAGTCATTAGTCATACATATTCATAAAAGAAGAAAGTTGGTTTCTAGTTGGTAAATGTGATATGACCGATTGATAATCCCTTGAAGATAATGTTTGTTTACTAAAAATGCTAAAGGTTATGTGGTTATAAATGATTTTATGCTTGCAAAAGTGGGTAGAAATATTTTTTGAAGTATACCATGAAAAGACATGCATCATATATGCACAGAGTCAAGGCTGATTATGTCACTCTGTTGAACATATAATCTCTCTGCAAAATGTGGAAAATATCCTGAGTTTGTATTTTTATTTCCAGGCAGAGGCTTGTACTGACAAATGAATAATGCCCGATGCTCACTTCTTTCATTCGTTCGTTCATTCATTCATTCTCATTCTTTCATTCATTCATTATATAGGTCGCCCATCTTACTATGAAAGTGGTACTTACTTATTTAAAGATCATAGGAGCCCTTTCTGGTTGAAACCTGGAATAGATGAACCATTCAAAGGATATCAAAAGTAACCAATGGCTGAAGCAGCATAAGAACATTACCATCAACTGTCTTTTTGAATTTGTTCCTATGGATGAAAAAGAATCTTAGGGTTTTTTTTTATACAGATAGTCCTCAACTTATAATCATAATTTAGCCTGACAATTACAACTGTAAGTTGTGACAATTGTAAAGCAGATCACTATGTGATTGGACCTGTTTTTTGCAGCAGTCATTAAGTGAACACTATGCTAATTAAGCAACCACTGTGATCATTAAGCAAACCTATTGTTTACTATGGACATTGTTGCTGGAAACCAGAAGTACGTATGTAGAGAAACACACCCATCCATTAAATGGTGCCGCAGTGGTTAGAGTGCAGTACTGCAGGCCACTTCTGCTGCCTGCCAACTGTCTGCAATTTGGCAGGTCAAATCTCACTAGGCTCAAGGTTCACTCAGCCTTCCATCCTTCCGAGGGTGGAAAAATGAGGACCCAGGGGGCAATATGCTTACTCTGTAAACCACTTAGAGAGGGCTGTAGAGCACTGTAAAGCAGTATATAAGTCTAAGTGCTATTGCCATTGCTATTGCAGAAGAATAAAACTAATTTGCTATTGCCTTCTTGCAAGATGTATTTCAACTTCCTAGTGTAATGTAAAGACTTAAGACTTTCTGATAAGTCATGTAGCCTAACCAGGTCTGCCCTTGCATAGCTTTTGAGCCAAAGTCAACCAGGTGCTGCCATCTATGTGTGTTTCACTGCTAAGAAACGTGCTAGCTTATACATACTTTGTTGTCTTTTCATGACATTCAAACTATTCGCTTGAGGCTAATAATGCCTTTTTCAATTACATTTACATTGCTCTTAGTCTGGATACATACTTGGTAGCAAATACAAACAAATTGAATACAAACACAATACAAAATGAATACAAATTCAGTTCCTATGAAGTAGCCATTCTTCATCCTCAGCTGTCTGGTTCCTTTCACTTTGCAGATAATACAGAGTTAACTCTTACCTGTAGCACACTGGAAAGACAATGGCAAAATCAATTTATTTTTCACAATACAGTGTATCTATTTGAGAGAGGAGATTGGCTAGAGGAGTGAAAGATGTTCTTGTTAATAAGCAGAACGTTCTAAGTTATCACTACCCTGCTGAGCTGTGAGTCATGATGCCAAACAATAATCTTTTACTGCCACCTATTGAGAGGAATGTACTTCTAAGTATGTTATTACAGCGATAGAAACATACATGCAACAAAGACGCCAATCATATCATTATTTTGGGGACAAACAGAAAAGAAATTAAAAAGTAAGTGAAAAATTAATGGCATGAATTAAGAAAAAGAAAGGGAAATATTAAACAAGGTAGTTCATACAAATACCACTTGCTTTAATTCTCTTTATCTTGCAAACCATCCTTGCATCATATCCATACACGGCTTCATATATTGCTTTTTTTTCTTTAAACTTTTCACCAGCTCACCAACTGTATTCAATCAACCATTCTTTTCCTCTTTACCCATTCACTCTTCCTTCAGAAATTGGTTTTGCAATTCATTTGTCATTTATTGTCTCTATGTGGCCAAACTTCATTTTTGCATTCAGTCTGCATTAATTATGGACTAAATCTCTTCAGGTTTTATAATGCCCTCTTAATTATGCCAATCCTACAGTATTCCAGTTTTATGTTTCTCCACATACCCGCTTCTCATTTCCATATTGAATGCGACAGAAGGGTGGTTTTACATACACAGTAATTTTCATGTCCTCCAAAAAAGTTCATTTTATTGATTAAATGATTAAAATGCTGGCTTAGTAACCAAGGAACTGTGAGTTCTAGGCCTCCCCTAGGCATGAAAGCCAACTAGCTGGATCTGATTCAAACACACTCTTTCAGCCCAATCTACCTCACCAGGTTGATGTTGTGGGGGGAAATAGGCAGGAGTATTAGGTAAGCTCACTGCCTTGCATTGACCAAATATAGAGGGATAAAAAAACAAATCTTAACAATATTAATAACTTCAACCAAAGCCTAGTTTCACCTCAAGCAAACTCTCTTAAATTCATGACTGAAGCTGTACTACAGCAACTATCTTGCAAGCAAAAATGCTGCACCTGTATCTGCTTTAGGAGTGATACGCAGTGCATCACACACTATCAGTATACCGAAAAAGAAACTGAAAAATAAATAAATTGCTACGTGTCCTTATTTGATTCTTCTTCCTGTTCTCTAAACACACTGAGTATCTCAGCCCTTATAAAATGAGACCAGTTAGCATGCAAGGCATTGACCCTAGAAAAACTAGTTTGTGGATCAAAAACTATTATTGCACAGAAGTTGTATTAATTATATAATCCGTAATCATAGAATGTAATCGATACAATATTTATAATGTGATTTGAGAAAGAGTGAACATGATCATTGAATATTGGGGAGAGGGAACTAACCTCTTTCATTTCTAATGTTTAAAATCATCCCAGAGCATACAGAGCAGTTTCCATCAATTCACAGAGAAATACAGATACATATCTGTCAATCTATAAGATAATTCTTACTTTGGAAAGTATTCAGCTCGTGCTGCCAGGCTTTTTAATAGCTCTGTCTTTACCTCTGCCAGCATAACATTTCCTGCGCCTACTGTCAATCTTTATCCAGTCTCCATTGCTGAATGAAGGCTGATTTCCTTTTTGCAGCATATGAAAAGTAGAGTTGATTCCTTTGGCTTTTTATTCTTCCTTTCTTGCATGTCACCAACTAATTGGGGGGGGGGGCATCCACCAATCAAGTCCTGGAGCAAGAATACGGCTGGAACTGCCTGCAGGACTCATCATTTTTAGCTCCTTCGTTTGTTCCTCCTAGTCCCAATAAGTTATATTCTAAAATGAATTAAAGCTTGGGATTCTTTCGTTTTTAAAAGATTTGGTGTCACAGAGATTTTCCATTTGTCTCTCATTCTTCTCTTTTACTATACAAGAAGAAAAATGGACACTTTCAGATCCTTTCATGCTATATTTGAAAGGTTATGTTGTTCAAGGTCGACTCAGCCTTCCATCCTTCCGTTTGGGGATAAAATGAGGACCCAGATTGTTGGGGGCAATAGGCTGACTCTTTAAACCACTTAGAGAGGAATGTAAAAACAAGTGGTATATAAGTCTATTGCTATTGTTGACATCATTTCAGTGTTGCAGGGTTAATCTGTTGTATCACTTCAATATTCTTGGTTGCACCATTTAAAACATTTGGAAATAATTTTCTTTTTGTTTCCCTACTTGCTATGTTCATCCCTTTATAGAGTCCACAGAATGCTGGTAGATGAAGTTGAATGTGGACCAGAAGACTGAAACAGCTAATAAATGTCTCTGTCATTCCCCCTCCCTTAAGTAGTAATCTAAAGATTCTATTTCTAAAGCTTTACAGTAAAAGTAGTACTGGCCTACATGGCATTGCTTGCCTAATTTGGTATACCTTGAATGGCTGACACCAATCAAATACACTTCTCTCCTCCCTTCCCTTTATCTTTGTGTGAACTAAAGAGTGGCTTATCTGAGCATTTACTCAAATTACATCTTTTATCTGACTGTTGCCTTGGTAGCAGTTCTTCCTGTTCTTCAAGGTCATTCCCTCTTCCCTCCACAAATATCTATAGCAATATTATATTGATCCATTCCCTTACATTCGATATTTCCAATACAACAATACTGTACGTTTATATGAATAGCTCTTTCATAAAGTCACTTCCATTTTTCAACATTCCTGTTTTAACATGTCTGTTACATTTCCACGTATAAGACAGCAGAATACTAGTCAAATATTTCTGCCATTTTGAAAGGCTGCTTAGAGTTTCAAGGCTAGGTGCCATCAGCTTGAACATTTAAAAATAATTCAGCTGAAACACAAGAGGAATATAAACAGTATAATTTTGCAAACAGTGTCTGAGACATGTATAGTTCTGTGACATCAAATTGACACTGCAGGAATATAAAGGTTTGAGCTGAAATGTTTGAGACAAGAAATAATCCCTCTGCCAAAATCAAAATTAAAGCTTTAAGTATTACTTTAGAGAAATGTCAATTGAGCTGAGAGTAGAAAAAAGTGAAATATGAGGCATTTAAAATCTGAATACACAGAGATTTCCTTTATGAGTGTTTAGGGTATTCTACTTATATTTCAAAAGTATTTATTTAATCATTGTGTAATTATAATTAACCCAAAATTGGTTTCGAACTACATGACAAGGTGCTGGAGTGAGATATCACAGCACATTTTCATCCTGTGTATGGGATATCTGAACTTATACACCCAAGAACTCACCTGCTATGTGATCTTTTCCAGATAAGTAGCTCATGTACAGATTTCTGTATTTCACTTTAAGGAAAAAAGATATTCCTCTAGCAAAGGTTCCAGTCCTCCAAAAGGTATTATAAACAAACATATATTATGATGAAGAGGAGGAAATGTGACTATGCTATTCACTTTGTAAGTGAGCTGCTCTGTTATTCCAAACAGCCTTTACATATGGATAGACAAATATAGAGACTAGGGAAGTTATCCATCTGAATCTGTTCTGTGCTTTCCCTTGTTTCCTAATTCAGCATTTTTCAATCTTCTGCTCTATATCATCTCTACCTATATCCTTCTTGATATTATTCAGTTTTGTTTTTCTCCATCTTATTATCTCCACTAACACTCCTCTCTTACTTACATCTTGCAGACAAACAATTATGTTAACATCAACAGATTTAATGCAGGATAGTAAACAAAATGCTCCTCTAATTTATTTTTTGGGGGGAAAGAATGTAGATTCTCTGCATCATCATCAGCAATTAGTATAAAACCATAATTATTAAGGTTGTGCCACAGATAGAATCAAGTTTGAGGCTCCCAGGAGTATTTTAATAGAAGAAAAAAAGTTCATTTTGGCGCAAATAAAGCAACCATATTTTTGACAACAGAGGTAGTTATTTCAAGGAAAGAGAACTATGATTGGCATATGTGAATTCCAGAGCCCGAGTGAGTTGGAAATAATGCTAAGAAAGGATTATGAAAAACCTTCATAGAGCCCAGATGAATACCAGACTGATGTTAGAATCAAGCTAAAACTTTCCCTTAAAAGCACACAGCAGCAGGGAAAGAACAAGGCAGATATTGATTTCATATATTCGTCATAACAAAGTGAACATAAACTAGACAGTGTTTTTAAAAGTGGAGAAATAAATTATCAATTTTCTGTTGGACAACATTTATTTTTTAAATAAAATCTGCTCAAAACAATTATGTTTTGTGCTGTGAAATAGCTTTATTTTGTAACAATGCTCTTTTATTTATTTAGCGTATGCTGCATTAGCCAGGAGACTACAATGCTAATGCAGAGCGGTAATTAGGCTGCCTGTTTTGCTAGCCCTGTTTGGTTTACATTTGCATGCTTCCCAAGTTGTGCCACAGTAGCGCGAGTTAGCTCTGTACCAAAAGAAAAAATACAAATGGTTTTCTCTCCCTGGAGCCCCGTCACAAAATGATATCACAACTGAGAAATATCAGCATTGGCTGGATTCTGGCCATCTGCATGAAGTGCTGGCTCATCTCTCGACCAAATGAAGAGATGGTACCTATTTATCTACTTCCATACAACATGCTTTTGAACTGCTAGATGGTCAGAAGCTGATGCAGGTGACAGGAACTTACCCTGCCACACAGTGCTAGTATTCAAACGGTGGAAGCAAAAACCATCTCCAGCATCTTTAAGCCACTGAGCCCCCGTCTTTCCACAAAGTTCAATAAATGACAGCTTCATGAGCCATGGTGGCAGAGTGGTTAGAGTGCAGTGCTGCAGGTTACTTCTGCTATCTGCCAGCTGCCTACAATTTGGCAGTTCAAATCTCACCAGGCTCAAGGTCAGTGATGGGCAACCTTTTTGGCGTGGTGTGTCAAAAATCGGCAAAAAATCGAGCATAACTCGCGTTGTGTGTCACTTCGACAAAAACATAATTTTGCGCAATTATAGTTTAAACTACAAAAATATATAATTGCAATATAATTGTATTTAATAAACCAAAAACAAATTATTTAACATAGCTGCTTAGTAACTTCTTTGTTCATCAGTCGATTTCGTATGTTGCCCTTGATATTATTATCAGTATCACTTACCAACGGTCCTGCTTAGCAACCAAAATGTTGGCTCAGAAACTCTGGCATTGAAGCGTGCAAGTCTTAAAGCTGTCAAGTTACAAGAACCTTGCACCCCTAACCCTTTAGGAAAAAAAACCCCAGGGGTCTTCAAACCTGACAGCTTTAAGCCTTGTGGACTTCAACTCTTCAACTAAAAGAGAGACTGATAAATATTAAAAAAATAAAACCAAAAAGCAGCTACTGCAGTGGCTTAGAATTTTACTCAATTACTGTTGAGCCCATGGAAAGTTCTGCAGCCCCAGGAGCAAAGGAAGGGGGACGGAGAGAGAGAGATTGGCTGTTTGGGGTGCTTGAAACCACCTGGCCCTCCCCAAAGGAAACCCTCATTTGCAGGATGAGCCTCGACTGGCTCTGCCCAGCGGGGTTACCCCAAGCGCCATTGGGCAGCGACGGATGCTTATCCTTTTTCCTTCGGCTGCTTCAGCTGGGACTTCAGACACCCCAAGGGAGGGACTTTATCGGGCCTCCCCCTCCCCACCCTTTGAATGAAGGTGTGATATGGCTCCTCCATCCCTGCTCTTTAACCCAGCCAGAATTACAGGAGGGCTGCCCCCGTTCTGCTTTCCGGGGTGGATCTTAGCCGAGGGACACCAAGACCCCAGAATGGGTGGGGGGTGGGGGAAGAGCTTCTTGACGGAGGCCACGATCGACTTTTGGAAGTTGTGTTTTCGTAAAATAAGATTAACCTTTGGATGTATTTGTTCCGCTCGGCCAGCGGCGTTTTCTCCCACTTAATCCCGGCGGATCCTGATATCTGAGCTGGAAAACTGCAACCCCCCGGAAATGATGATGCCCCGCTGAGTAGCTGGGACTTGCAGAAAAAGGCTGCAGAGAGAGAAGCGTTCGATCCGTAATCCGTCTGTGGGGGGCGCTGGGGACAGGCCGGGCCCCTTCTTCCCACCTCTATCCCCCCCCACTCTTGAGGGACAAGCCCTTTCCCCTGTCCCAATGGTGGAATTTGAGGCTACCTCTGCTTTCCCTCTCCCTCCCTCAGTTGTGCAGCAGCGGCAGCGGCAGCTCTCAGCCTGGGCGGCAGCGTCACGCAGGCTGTGGAAGGAGGAGGAGGAGGAGGAGGAGGAGGGAACCAACCAAAGAGAGGCTTTTACCGAGTCTGCGCCCCACAGCCAGGACCGTCCTGGCGCCTCAAGCCGCGTTTCTTCCTGCAAAGCCCTTCTGGCGTCAAGCGGAACTCTCGGGTTGCCCGAAGGGCTTTGCAGGAAGAAACGCGGCTTGAGGCGCAAGGACGATCCTGGCTGTGGGGCGCAGACCCGGTAAAAGCCTCTCTTTGGTTGGTTCCCTCCTCCTCCTCCTCCTCCTCCTTCCACAGCCTGCGTGACGCTGCCGCCCAGGCTGAGAGCTGCCGCTGAAACAAGTTTGGGGAGCATGTGCGTGTCACCCGAAATGGCTACGTGTGTCAGCACTGACACGCGTGTCATAGGTTCGCCATCACTGCTCAAGGTTGACTCGGCCTTCCTTCTTTCCAAGGTGGATAAAATGAGAACCCAGATTATTGGGGCCAATATGCTGACTCTGTAAACCACCTAGAGAGAGCTGCAGAGCACTGTAAAGCAGCATATGTCTAAGTGCTATTGCTATTGCTATTCATAGCACACACAACAACATGTACATGGTTTGCAAACTACGCCAAATGCTCCCAGATGAAATTCTGGGGAATTTCAGTAGAGAATGAAAAATACAGTGTGCATATTTTCTAAATGTCTCATGATACTTGTTTTAAGTAAGTACACTATAATGTTCTACAGAATTGGTACTCTCTATAGAATGAAATCACTGGGGTTTAAATAATTTTACTGTTTATTTCTGGATTACATGGTAGCAAAAAGTGATTTCCGCTTTTTCAGATCAGGTACAAGAAGTCTACAAAAAAGAATACAAGACTTCAAATCAGACAAAGGTTGGTCAGCAGTGTCTGTTGTGGAGACGATGATATTTATTTATTTATTTATTTATTATTTAGTTTTTTTACAATTACAATAGTAGAGTTGGAAGGGACCTTGGAGATCTTCTAGTCCAACCCCCTGCCTAGGCAGGAAGCCCTACCCCACTTCAGACAAATGGCTATCCAACATCTTCTTAAAGACTTCCAGTGTTGGGGCATTCACAACTTCTGAAGGCAAGCTGTTCCACTGATTAATTGTTGTAACTGTCAGGAAATTTCTCCTTGGTTCTAAGTTGCTTCTCTCCTTGATTAGTTTCCACCCATTGCTTCTTGTTCTACTCTCAGGTGCCTTAGAGAATAGTTTGACTCCCTCTTCTTTGTGGCGACCCCTGAGATATTGGAACACTGCTATCATGTCTCCCCTAGTCCTTCTTTTCATTAAACTAGACATACCCAGTTCCTGCAAACGTTCTTCATATGTTTTAGTCTCCAGTCCCCTAATCATCTTTGTTGCTCTTCTCTGCACTCTTTCTAGAGTCTCCACATCTTTTCTACATCGTGGCGATCAAAACTGAATGCAGTATTCCAAGTGTGGCCTTACCAAGGCATTATAAAGTGATATTAACACTTCACGTGTTCTTGATTCTATCCCTCTCTTTATGTAGCCTAGAACTGTGTTGGATTTTTTGGCAGTTGCTGCACAATGCTGGCTCATATTTAAATGGTTGTCCACTAGGACTCCAAGATCCCTTTCACAGTTACTACTATTGAGCAAGGTACCATCTATACTGTACCTGTACATTTTGTTTTTCTTGTCTAAATGTAGAACCTTTAGGAAAGTGGTGCTAAGACCAATTGTCTTATCTCTCCAAAGGTTATGGTTACAAGAAAGCTCTTCCTTTTCAATCTTCCTTTATTTTAGGTGGGGAAATGAGGAAAATGTAGGAGCAGGAGAAAGAAGGGATGTTGCTTCTCGAGAAAATGAGATTTGTCTCAATTACTTCCCCAACCCAAGATATAAGAATGAGTAACCCTCACCCATGTACAATTTACCAAAAAAAGTGGGGTGGCTTTCTTGCAGAATCGGAGAGTAAATCAGGAGGATTAAAACAGACTCAAAACCTTCTTTTCTCCCCATTCGTGTACTTGATGGCTTTGTTAAGCTATCGGGGGGGGGGGGGTTCAACCAGTACAGACTGGTACAGCTGTACCAGATGGTGAAATTTAGTGTGCCTTCCCGTACCCGTTGTTCCAGGGGCACTGTACCCGAATGCTCCCTCCCCTGGCCTGCCCCCCCCGATCGCTCCCCCCCACTTCCTTCTCTCACTCTGCCTGTCAGCATCAGGCTTGCCCCGCCCACCCACCCACTTCGTTTGCCGGAGCAGAGGATTGGGAGAAGCCCACGTGGCACGTGCTCCCTTCTCTTTGACAGCCACCTGGTTTCCAATGGGTGTGGAAGAAATCCATGGGTTTTTCCTCCCTCTGCATGAATCCCCCCCCAATTGGAAATGAGGCAGCTGTCAAAGAGAAGAGAGCAGTGCGCGCCACGTGGGCTTGTCCAACAGCTGAATCCTCACCTCCTGTTCCTTCTTCAGCTGTTGGACAAGCCCACGTGATGTGCACTGCTGTCTTCTGTTTGACAGCCACCTCGTTTCCAATTGGGAGGATCCATGCATTTTTCCTCCTTCTGCATGGAATCCGCCCCCCCCAATTGGAAATGAGGCTGCTGTCACACACACACACACACACACACACACACACACACACACACACACATCACATGTGTAAGGGGAACTGGATCAGCTGGGAGACTGGCAAAAATGAAGCCTCTCTTTCTCCGCTGCCGCGGCTTGCAATAGAAGCAGGGATGATGGCCAGCGCTCTCCCCTCACCTTCCGTGGTATGCCCAACACCTTCAGACACCCACCAGGTCACACACACCCCTGGAATGGCTGAAAAATTGGGTTTCTGCAAAAGGAAAAAAAGGAAGGTACACACAAGAAAGGAAGGAATGGAGGGAGGGAGAGGGAGAGAAAAAAGAGAGACAAAGATAGAAAGAGAAAGAGAGAGAAAGAAAGAGAAAGAGAAAGGAAGGAAGGAAGGAAGAAAAAGAAAGAAAGAAAGAGGGAGGGAGGGAGGGAAGGAAGGAAGGAAGGAAGGAAGGAAGGAAGGAAGGAAGGAAGGAAGGAAGGAAGGAAGGGAACTTATGACCACAATTGAGCCCAAAATTTTGGTTGCTAAGCAAGAGTGTTGTTAAGTGAGTTTTACCACATTTTCCAAGTTGGCCACACCCACCTGGTCACATGACTGCCAAGCCACTCCCACCTAGTCACATGACTGCCAAGCCACTCCCACAAATCAGGCCACACCTACAGAGTAGGTTGTAAAAAATTTGAAACCCACCACTGTAAGCTAGGAATTCTTTCTCCCTTCCTTGCATCCTGTCCCCTCCCCCGACACCAATAATCTTATTTGTTATGAAGTACCGTATATACTCGAGTATAGGCCGACCCGAATATAAGCCGAGGCACCTAATTTTACCACAAAAAACTGGAAAAGTTATTGACTCGAGTATAAGCCTAGGGTGGGAAATGCAGCAGCTACCGGTAAATTTCAAAAATAAAAATAGATACCAATAATGTTTTTGAATATTTATTTCAAAGAAAAACAGTAAACTAGCGGTGTATTCAATGAAATACTTCACTCACCTCATGATGCTGATGTCCCGCTGTGATGATGATGTCCCGTGCAGCCGCGGGAGCGATGTCCCGCCTCCTATGACACACGGCACAGTGATTCCTATCATTGGATCACTGTACCAGAGGAGGTGGGACATCGCTATGTGGCTGCTTGCCATAACAAGGAGGAGGTGGGACATCGTTGCAGAGCGGCAGGAGGGGGAGGAAGGGGAATCGTAAGACAGCCCTGCATTACATTAGAACGTGAGGAGGGGGGATGGTGCGGTGCGCGCTGCGCGGCAAACTGACACAGAGGGAGGGGAAACTCACAGGGACACTGGGCCATTCACGAGTGTCACCCAGCGGCATGGCCCCGCCCCTTTTTCTCCTCCATTTCGGGCAAATTTTTCACTGACTCGAGTATAAGCCGAGGCGGCTTTTTTCAGCCCAAAAAGTGGGCTGAAAAACTAGGCTTATACTCGAGTATATACAGTAAGTCAACTATTTATTTATCTATAAGCTTCATCTGAAAGAGAATATTTTATGATTTAGTCAAAATGGGGTTTTGCCAAACTTTCCTCATCAAGCTAAATGGAAAGTAATAAATTTGGTTTCTCTATAATCAAGGAAAGATAATAAAAATATATTTATGGGCCATCAGCTGTATGAACTGCTTACTAATTCAATTTTTCTTTCTTGCTGTTTTTCTTTCTTTCTACTACTTTATAATTGCGTCTTCATGTCACGAACAAAATGTTTCTTGATTGTAGTGTAGAAGTGCTGGTTTTGGTTTTTAAAGCTCAAAACATGGGTTTCTACTAGTGTTCACAGGCATCTATGTGCCAATGTGACTTTCCCTTGTGATCTACAAAATTCTATGCAACACCAGATGTTTAATTTAGTGGGAGAGGGGGTCTTTTTAGTTAAAAGTATTAAAAAACAAAGTTCCAGCCTCCGGAATAATTTTTTTCTCTACCAAAACGCCTCTGAAATTCATATGGATTCTAAAATGAAACCAAATGATTGCAGGGGAAGGATATTCAAAACTCCAAAGTGAGGTTCTTCATCCAAAAAGCATGACCACTCCAGAGTCACATGCCTTTATGGGAAACTAATCAAGGTCTAAAATTGTTTTTGGAGATTCTGCCCACAAACTAGCCAGAGGCTATAATTGGCAGAGAAATAAGACAGGCCATTTTTTTTCCACAATTGCTTTTTATTTATGGTGCACCTTCTCTATTTAATCAGTTTATTTCTTATTTTCAGATTGGGGAATGGATGTAATCTTCTTTTATTCTATGTAGTTTGAAATGAATTTTGGACATGAAGAATAGCATGTACAGATATTTAAAATAAAATAATAGCATAATATAAAAATAAGTTTTGAATGTAAAGGAATCTGTACGATGCGGTAAAATATACGTTATCTTTGTTTTTACTTTGTAGTATTATAAAATAATACCTAACCAACTATGCTAATCTTTAAATGCATTCATTTTCAAAACTATTCCTCTCTGCCTTACAGCATACAAGCTATCTAAATTTGTTGCAACCAACCATTAGCTCTATATTCATGCAAAACATTCCATAATTCAAGCCTATTCACTTTATTATATGTTTCTCTAAATCAATACATTTTCTTTTGGTCAATAACATTAAATCAACTATCTTACATTTACACATTTCTCGGGGATTTGTTGAAGGGCAAAAAGTAGGTCTGTTTAAACCCTGCCTGGCATTTGGCAACCTGCACTTCACCTATTTTGCTCACTGTCACATTTCATAGCCATTTTATCAGAGGTCTGCCAACAAAGAACACTAATCTGTAGTTTTTGATGAGCCTTCTCTCCAGATGGAATATTGTAACTGCATGCTTCAAAAGGCTAGATAAAGTCTTCACATTTTAAACAAATCACAGCTTCTAAACCAGGGGTGTCAAACTCGATTTCATTGAGGGCTGCATCAGGGTTGTGTTTGATCTCGAGTGAGCTGGCCAGGGAGGCGTGACCAGTTCAATGTCACTCATTGAGGCTCCATTTTCAGCCATGATGGCCCCCTGCAGCCCTCTGCCAGTGAAAAGGGAGCTCAGGAGGACCACATGTGGCTTCCCCAAGCTCTGTTTTCAGTGGCAGAGGGCTGCAAGACTGTTGCAAACCAAAATGTTGTCCAGGAGGGCTGCACATGGCTCTCCTGAGTTCTCTTTTCACTGGTAGAGGCACCGCGGGCCAGCCCTTCGCTGTTTCCATGGCAGGCCCGCAGGCCAGCTCTAAGCACCAAGCGGGCTGCATCTGGCCCTCAGACCTTGAGTTTGACATCCTTGCTCTAAACAAACCATTTCTAAAATTTAACGTTTCTCCAATTGCACCAGATACATTTGCAGCATTACCATTTTTCTATATTCTCACTGCATTTAAGAATTCATTTTCATTAAATGTTTTCTTGGATACCAACACTTAGAGCATTCATTTCAACTGCACTTTTCAACACATCACTAAAGTATTCATTGCAGCATATCCTAAATCATTTTTATTTATTTTTAATTTGTTCAACTCTGCATGAGGCTCCTTGTTTTGCCCTCTTCGACTCCTTCCAAAACTGTTGCAATGGCCATCAAAATCATTCTGCAAATGAGCAAAATGGCTTTTTGAAACAAATAAGGCCTGGAGGAAAATGAGATGTTCGGGAAAATAAAAATCCCATTTAAAAAAAATCTACCAGATGTTGAACTGCCAACCTTTTCTATGCTAAGCAAAGATCATAGGAACAATTGTGCTGTTTCAGCTCTGCTGAGAAAATTGGAGGTACTATAAACCTTAGAACGGAACAGGGTAGACGAAGAGAATTTTTCCTTTGAAGCATGTGTTGTATATACAGATAAGTGAACTTTGAATATATGAACACACATGTACATATGTGCATATGCTAAGGAAAGAGAGAGATTAGAAATTTCTTTTCCAGAAGCAAAATGCAGTTCACACTGGGAGGGGATTACCTAATTGGAAGATGTAGAATTTGCAATTCAGTGTTTGCCGAAGCGTCTCTTATCTGGACTAGGTTTGTTTCAGCTAGTTTAGAATCACGTCTGGCCCAATATAATTGGCAGAAGGAATAACCTCAAGGAAGAAGAGCCACGATCCTGACAATGGCCAGATAAAAGAAATCCAGGGGAGAAAAGAAATGTGAAAATGTGAGTTCTCACAAAGATAAAGGAAGGGAGAGGGGAAGCGCATTCCAACTTATAAATTTCTGTTATTATGATTATTATTTGTAATCAATGTATTAGATTGTGTTTCTTTGGTTTCCAAATGTGGAGGGCTGGCACCAGCAGTAGGATTCACTTACCTTCCCTACCAGTTTGCAAATGTCCATGTGTGTGTTTTGCTTGCACACACTGCATCTCCGCATGCGCACCGCCTTCTGTGCATCCACAGTGCTCGTGCATTACATCAGGATGGATGGACGGAGCCTCCCGCAGCCACCACTACTAGTTCGGGAGAACCGGAGAGAACCGGCTGAATACCACCTCTGGCTGACACCCAAGCCCAGGGACCAGAGCCATTTAATTAATAAGATAAATGTAATAAATGTTTTTGTGAAGCATACCTCCTTCCCAAGATACTTGTTGACTGGATTCTTCATTAGGCTTAAATATTTACTTATACACATAAACATTTATTCTGTTTGGGCTTTAGAGATGGCCTATTTTTAGGATTTTTCTCTCTCTTAGACATGTTGTGGCATATATTGTTCTCAGAATAGTAGGCATTTGTTCCAGTAAATTATAGTTTGCTAAAAATATTTCTTTAAATTGCTTGTTCTAAATTAGCGATGCCTCCATCATCCCCAAGAAGAAGAAAGGAAAATTAATTTCTTGAGAAATTAAGATACCAATTTTTTTGTCACATTCCAGATCCAAATGACTCTGATATTTCAAATCCCTTCTGACAAATCTTTTATAATCCCAGAAAACAGTAAACAACTTTCAATTTGCTCTTAAATAGAACTTCCATATAGGGATATGAATGCAACTTGGTGTTTCTTCACTAACAGCAAAAATAGCACATTGAAACACTAAATTGATTGTTCCTAAATGGCTCGTGGCTATCAGAAATAACAGGTTTGCTTTGCAGCTAGTGGTCTCTGCTAAAAATATAACATTCAAGTCGGCAGCTACTTTATTTTGAAAAATCGCTAACAGCACCATTTTTTTCACTTGTTTATAAGATCAATATTTTATTAGCCTATATTGGGTGTCAAAAGGAGGGGTAAGACTTTTGTGGAGGGACTTGTGATGTTCTTTTTGACTTTTGGTCCCCACTTGGTACTTAGTTGTTGCCTATAGAGGTATCAAACTCAAGGCCTGGGGGCTGGATCTGGCCCACAGGGCTGCCCTGGAAACAGTGCCCCAGCTTGTGAAGCTCCGTTTTCGCTGGCAGAGGATTGCAGAAGGCCGTCACAGCAAAAAAACAAAGCTCAGGAGCCTGTTTTCAATGGCAGAGTGCTCAAGCCACCACAGGCGTGCCCGACATGTGATGTCAAACTGGCCATGCCCCCCCTCACCCGCCCCCCCAAGGTCAAACACAACCCTGACACACCCCTCAATGAAATCCAGTTTGACAACCCTACTCTAAGTAGCTATGCCACGTGCAGCAGCCATACCTTTCTAAACCATCTTGGCATTCAAACCAAATCAGGTGAGGTAGCTGATAGGTCTTCAACCCTCTGTGAGGTGGGGAATTGTCTGTTCCAGAATGTAACAAGTGGGATTGCCCTGTGCAATAGCTGTTCTACCTCAAATTCCAACTTTCAGTTGGATGATTCATCTCAGTCCAAACTTAATTTATCAGATCCTCTGGTGATAGAAATGAAGCAACAGATGAAAGTGACCTCAGGCACCTGGGTTTTCAGTTCAAGTAAAGTTGTTGCAGCCGGCACGATGACTTCTTTAAACTGGATTCCTTTTTCAGAACAGGTTTCCACAAGCAGTATATTGATGGATATTTTTTCATTCATCTTGAAAACACTGGACTTGACCTAGGTCTTGCAGTCTGCTAATGCTGAATGACATTCTGACAGTCCTTGTTGCTCATAATATAAAGGAGCTACTGGCGGTTGCAGTCACAAACCTATACAACATGTGGCCTTTGGCCTGGTGGTTATTTGTATTGGTACTATTCAACCTAGAAATAAGGAGTAACTTTCTGACACGGAGAACAATCAACCAATGGAACAGTTAGCATTCGGAAGTTGTGGGAGCTTCATCACTTGATACTTTCAAGAAGAGACTAGACTGCCATTTGTCTATAAGCCTATAAGGTCCCTTCCAACTCTATTAATCTGTTAATCTGTCTCTTGGGTAGCAGAGATATCCAGAACCATCCAGGGTGATCAGGTAGCTTTTCTTTTTAGGGTAGTACTGCCCACCCTCAGATGAGGGAGGGGGATAGAAAACATTGCCTGTCCCAAAGCATCTGATTAGCTAGCCATGGTTGGTGGATCATCTCCTTAGCAGTCAACATGTACCAGGAAATACAAATCAAAGAAAACTCATCTTCAGAGCCTGGAACTGTTACCATCTTGCTGGATAGAAACAAGGTGTCAAGGACTGAACTCATATGCCACCTCTGCTTTGCTTGCTTGCTATTGGCTGCCATAGAAACAGGGAGGGTGGGGGCATGGTAAAGGGAGTTTTGTCTCACCATCCTCTGCGCATGCAGATGGTTGATGTTTGGACTTGATCAAGGCCAACCATCTCGCATACCAACCTGATGAGGCCCTTTGAAGATGCACCCCACATGACACCTTAGGGAGTTGCAGATTGGACACTGGGCTCGGGTAACTGTAGGGAGGGGGATGGGCAATAATTTGATATGTACTTGTTCGTGCCTTTTTAGCTCAGATCTTGCTTTCCTTTTTGCTGCTGATCACCAGCTGCCAGCAGTTTGGCAGATTGAATCTCAACAGGCTCAAGGTTGACCAACCTTCCATCCTTCTGAAGTGGGTAAAATGAGGACCCAGATTGTTGGATAAGATAGGCTGACTCTGAAAACTGCTTAGAGAGGATGAGTTGATTGCTGACAGGGATTATCCAAATTGTCTGCTTCAGATCTGCTTACAAATAGAAACTGTCTTCATCTTGACTTACAAGACAATGGCGATATACCTGTACTTGGTGAAAGGAAAGTGAAATGCCATAATACATTCATTTATTCTAGTGAGTAGAGATGTCATTCAGCACAGCAGTTTTGATTGGAAAAATACTCTCTGAAATATGTTATCAATCTCTGGGTTTCTTTCTCCAAAAGAACCTATGTCCACTCACTGCTTCCTGTAGTGAACCATCATCAACAAGCCCAGTCTCACTAAATGCAGTGATGACAATGTGTTAATGATGAATTTCATCTGTTATGGGTGCTGCTGTGATGATAGGCATGCCTCCTTCAATATCCAAGAAAGAAAAACCACTGCATTTGAATGAAGATAAAGTACTTTTACTAGATATGAATTGTATTTATTTTATTTTTATTTATTTTATTTTGTCAAGCATGAACTAGATAACAGATATAAGTATAAACATGATTATGAATAAATGAACTGTATATGAATACAAGGGAATATTAAGATAGGAACAGTAGGCACACTGGTGCGCTTATGCACGCCCCTTAGACTTCTTAGGAATTGGGTGAGGTCGACAGTAGACAGTCTAAAGTTAAAGTTTTGGGGGCTTGGGGAAGAAACCACAGTGTCAGGTAGTCCATTCCACACATTGACAACTCTGTTACTGAAATAGTATTTTCTGCAATCAAGTTTGGAGTGGTAGCCTGCTGTACTGAATTCTAACCACTGTGCCACTGCGGCTCAGCTGACAAACATAAACAGCTTCAAATACTTTGGAAGCATCTTCTCAAGTGATGGATCTTTGGACAGAAATTGACTCCAAGATCTGAAAAGCCAGCTAGGCTCTGGGTGGCTGAATAATAGAGTGCTAAAGTCAACACGTCTGTATCTCCACCGAGCTGTGGTTAATCTTTCCTCCTATGTGGATGTGAGCTAGACTCAAATGTAAAAAAAAAAAAAAAAAATCCTGGGAGATGTTCCCTACTGCTGCTAAAGAAACTGCATGGATGTATCCATGAAATCACCAGGATTTTTCTTTGTCACAGGATGTGATTTCCTTGTAGGTTTGTGAAGGATATATGATTGGTTGCTGCTGTTTCTGCAAATCTTTGAACTGACCCAGCACTTCAATCTTATATTTCTAAGAAGGACATCAGATTATCCAGAAACATCTGAAAGTTGTCTACCAGAGGTTTTTTTTTTTAAAAATCCAGGCTAGTCTTTTGAAGCCTTTTTTAAAGCCCAAGTGTTATGAAGCTCTGCTGCAGGAAAACACCAGCATTGCAGTGCTTTTGAGAACTACTCCTTAAGGATTCAGGCTGCATCTCAACACAGCCATTAAGGATACAGTGAACTTTTAATTACAATCCAGTGTGAGTTATCAGCTAGTACAGCAGTTCACAGAATCAATCTGAAAAAAATAAAATAGAAACTTCTCTTGATAGAAGAACGGAAAAAGACGAAAAATAAAGGAATACCCTGAAGGGATCCTATGTGAATGAGTACAATATTCTGTGTTATATTTTGCTTGATATTCTTAATTTCTATAGGTAAAGATTCCCCCGCACATGCATACTAGTAGTTTCCGGCTCTAGGGGCAGTGATCATCTCCGTTTTTAAGCCAAAGAGCCAACGCTGTCCAAAGACGTCTCCATGGTCATGTGGCCAGCATGACTCAATGCTGAAGGTGCACTGTTATCTTCCCACAAAAGTGGTCCTTAGTTTTCTACTTGCATTTTTACCTGCTTTTGAACTACTAGGTTGGCAGAAGCTGGACAAGAAATGGGTGTTTATCCCGTTACGCTACGCTAGGGATTTGAACCGCTGAACTGCCGACCTTCTGATCGACAAGCTCAGCCACTTAGCCACTGAGCCATCGCATCCTGTAATCTCTATAATAGCGCTAAAAGGATGATATGATACTTAAATGATATAGCTTTCTGAAAGGTAAACAGAATTCTGAGAGAAGTATCTCTACATTCCCATAGAAATACATTCATCAAATTTATAGCAGGCTTCCAATGGTGGCACACTTTAATTCTATTGGACTACACAGTCCATATTTTCCAGGGTTGGGAATTCTGGGATATGTATGGTGTAGTGCAATACACTAGAAAAGCTTCAAGATGGAGATCACTGTAATTGTATCACAAAAGTTTGCTAAGCATCAAGCCATATATAGGCGAAGTAACACCACAAAGGGTCAAGAAGAAAATAAAAGATTTTTAAATATACTCCCAAAAGAAAAAAAAAGTTTTATAGGAAGAAAAACAGCTTGCTTAGTAGCCACTCACTAAGCTTTTCCACATAGCACAATGTGTTGTCATCCAGAGCTGGCCGAATATTATGTTGACCACAGTTCCAACACATTCTGATTTGATAAGGAAGAAGAAAGATCTTTTCCATACAGAAGTGGAGGGAGGGCACAGGTGGTGGAATGGATAATGTCTGTGACGTTGCCAATTTCTGGCAGACCCACAGACAATATAACTGTAGGACTGGAGAACTGGCAACAAAGGTGCCATTCCTCACCACCCCACAAGTTCTCTCCCTCATATTTTGCCACCCATGGATGGTAGGAGAAGGGTGTGGGGTGCAGAAGCAAGAGAAAATGATTATTTCGGAGCCAGTTCTGTCCTGCACACTTAGAAGGCACCAGGTTTGCAAGAAGTCTGAATGTGATTTATACTTTGAACTTTATTGAGCGTACCATTTCTGAGCCACAAAATTCAGGACTACAAGAGGGCAAGAGAGAGATACATATCTATTTCTGTAACTCAAATATAGTAGCCCTAGCCCAATCTTTTTTTGGATCATTAGACCCAGGACAAAATTTATAGAACTCAGCAGTAAACAAAAAAAAATGTTTGAGACATAAATACTGCAATTCGCAGCTTGTCATACCAGGGCCATTGATATAAATGGGAATTATTTCCAAGTGGAAATATTGTCAGCAGTGGACCATAATTAATAGCCTTGGCTCATATTGGAAAAAAAACTAAACAGCTGAAAGTACCTGGATGGGAGACCACTAAGTAATCCCGGAATTAGAGGATAGGCTAGAAAATCAGAAAACATCCAGGACTAAGCCAGTGACAAAGTACTTTCCAATTACAGCAAAAAAAATGAATAGAATAAAATAGAATGGAATCTGGAAGGGACATTGGTGGTCTTCTAGTCCAGCCCCTTGCTCAAACAAGAACTATACTTTTTCAGATAAGTGACTGTCCAGTGATTCTTCTTAAAAACCTCCAGTGATGAAGCACCTACAATGTCTGAAGGCAAGCTATTCCACTGGTTAATTGTCCTCACTGTTAGGACGTTTCTTCTTAATTCCAGGTTGCTTCTCTCCTTGATTAGTTTCCATCCATCGTTTCTTGTCCTGCCCTCCGGTGCTTTGGAGAATAAGCTGACTCTCCTCTTCTTTGTGGCAGCCCCTCAAATACTGGAATACTGCTATCACGTCACCCCTAGATGACCTCCAAGGTCCTGATTAATGATGGGATTTGCCGCCAAAGAATTCACGGGAGAAGCGGAGGGGGGTGGGTGTCAACCCTAGGCCGTAATACGGCTCCTCCTTTCGTTCCAAATCGGGTACTGTCGTGATATGCAGTAACGCCACCGGAAGTTGAGAGCTTAGTTTTGTTTTACGTCTTGAAGCCGGAAGTGGCGCTGGAGAGTCTTGTTTTTCGAGCGATCGAAATCTTCGTTTGGCTGTGACTCTTCCTGCTTTGCGGTGGGCCTGCTGGCGAACGGCTCCCCGTTCCCGGAGAATTATGGACCGGAAAAAAAAGCCTCTGGATATAACACTCAGTTCGGTAAGCAGCAAAGGGGGAACTGGCGGCATTTCCGAGCGATTGTCGTTTTAGGGCAGAGGTGGGGAACAATGACTCCCTTTTATGAGCCACCATGGTGGCTCAGGAATTCTGGGAGTTGAAGTCCACAAGTCATAAAAGGGCCATCGTTCCCCAGGGTAATAGTTTATCTCTCGTCTTTAGAGGTTGTTTTTTCCCCTCCAAAGTGAAAAGGGAACTACGGAGGTGTAATGTTTTAAGACGCTTATTGTTTGTAATGTCTACACCGCAAATCTTGCATTAATTAAATCTTGGTTTTCTACCCTCCTTCCTCACCTCCTCTCTTCTTAAAAACGTTCAGAGTCCGTTGTCTAAAGGTTTGTTTTGTTTTTTCTCCTTTCGTTATTCCTATTCTAGCTGGTAGATTTGAAAGCTGAACTATTCCGAAAACAGGAAGAATTCAAGAAAGAGAAACTGCTGAAAGATGCCGGAGTCTATGTTAAGCCCAAAACAGTAAATAAGGTACAGAGTTTAGATTATTAATCTCTGTTTAGGGATTCAAGCATAATATTCTTAGTCCTCCCGTTATTCTAAATGCATTCACTCCTTCATATGCTTCAGTTATTCTTCCTACATGATTAAACCAATTCATTATATTTTTTGTACTGGTTTTGTATTCTATCCATATTCACTAAATAAAACCACATTCTAAATGAAATAGGTAATTTATTCTTGGCCCTATTTTTTGTTTCATTTTATGCCTACCATAAATAATATATTCAGCTTTGTTTTTTTCACTAACATACAACATTTATTTCAATTCTGTTTTTTGATGCAAATTGTAAAAGCTCTGCAGGTCATCTGTGAGTTAGAGTAAAAAGCAGCCAAATAACTTGTTTGAAAATTTATTATTACAGAAACCAACCATTTGGACTAAGCAGAACAAAGGGGTTTCAGATCGAGCTGAAAAAGACGTTGAGCAGAAGATAGAGGAGCAGCAAACGCTAGATAAATCAAGGTGTTTCATTTCTAAGAAAAGCAGACTTTACTAAATATTGTAAATAAGATTATAAAGAAAATAGGATGTAGCTTATCTATAAATCCTAAAAATATGATGTAGGATTGTGCTACATTATGAACCTATCCAGAATATGCTGA
Organism: Thamnophis elegans; assembly: GCF_009769535.1. Taxonomy (NCBI): domain Eukaryota; kingdom Metazoa; phylum Chordata; class Lepidosauria; order Squamata; family Natricidae; genus Thamnophis; species Thamnophis elegans. The sequence continues at coordinate 121,166,080 of NC_045542.1, forward strand.
TAAGAGCATCAAGGTAGACTCTGTCCCCCCAAAAGGAGAAAGAACCCAAAGAAATGCCCCTTTTTCTCTTAGCATTTGGAAAACCTTGAAGACACTCTTTTTAAACTAGATATTAGATAAGACTTGATAATGACTAGATAGCTATGCTATTATGAGGGCATTTAGCTGTAATTTCGTTAGCAGTAATGGTATTATAGAGAGAAAGGAACAAGATAGTGTCTGTGATCAAATGAAAATACATATGCAAGGGACCAGGTCCCATCCCCATCCCCAATCATTGAATATGGTTTTAAACAATGTTAGCAATGCTGCTTTTCATAGTGAATTTTGATAAATTGTAGAGCATTTTGGGAAGCATTCATTGCTGAATTTATTTTCAAAATTACTTCCAGACAATCATTCTGAACCATTATCAAAAGGGTGCATATCTTTTGAGCATGTAGAGGATGTACAGGCACACATATGATGCTTCGGTCATGTTCCCAAGAATGAAAACATGGCCTTTAAAAACTACTTCGAGAGAAGGCAATCTTGACAGCGTATAGTGGTCTTTAGTTACCGGTATATTGTCTCATATTTTGTATGACAAAAATTCACTGCTATGAAATAATAATGAAAAGGGGGATGGGCAGTTAAGAAATTTAATTAATAAAAATGGTGTGTTACTGTTTTTAGGCAAAAACTGGAAGAGAAAGCACATCTGTATGAACAAATGACTAAGGGAGATTTTCCAGGTGAATACCTTTAGTTTTCTTAGGATTTTATGTGAAACATTTTTTTGATAAAGACTTTACTGTAAAATGCTGTTACTAGTAATAAGCACTCAGTAATTCTTATTTCAAAATAGGCACGTCTAAGGAAGCAGTAAAAGCGTATGATGTGTATGCAGCTGTCATAACCTTCCTTACTGAAATAACTAATTTTTTCCTTGATAATGATATAAAACAGTGGGAAAAATTTGTTCTAAGTTACTCTAACATTAAGTTCTGGAAAACTGCAGTGCCTAAAGAGAAAGCTTATGTTTCTACTTCTGAAGACCAATGGCTAGGGAATTCTGGGAACTGAAGTCCACACATCTTAAAAGCTGCTGAGGTTGAAAAGTACTGCTGTAGACAAGTACTGCTGCTGCCATTTGTCAAAGTAGATGCCTTTGTCCTCTTCCTGCAAAGAACTTGGCCAGTACAGTGGCTTTTTCATTGTGGGGGTTCCATTCCAGCCAAGGTGGATAATGGCATAACAGATGATAACTTTGGGAGAGAAACATTTTTCCATGAGCATCATATAGTCATTTTTCTCAACAATTCAGACTCAATACATTACATACTCAACGTTCTTTATAGTTTAAAATATTCCATTTTCCTCTACTTCTTTAATTGTGCAGAAGTGCTAATTCAATTGTACTTAGCAAAAAGCCCCCCCCCCGTGGTAATCCTCCATGTTGTCATAGAATACAATGTTTCTGTTTCAGCATTGCTTGAATGTCTCTTAGGTCCCGAATAAATTTGGCATTCTTTTCCATTGGCTGAAGGCACGCTAGCGTGACAAATTTTTATTAAACAGTTTATTTTAAAGCAATGAGGACAAGTGGGTTGGGGATTACCTAGTTCTAGCCCATATGCCTCCTTTCAAGTACATTCAGAAGTTCTATTCAGGAAATAGTGCAAATCAGCAGCAGCATAAATCTTTTCCACTTCCAGTAGCAAAAGTTGAAGAAGCTGGCATCTTTCTGTTCTGATAGGAAATTTCTAGATATGCATGGCTCTTACGTGTGTTCGTAGTCATTGTAATCTCAAAATGTGCTCCAGAAGATTGGAAGGGGCCTCCAAAAAAACAAGGATTAGGAGAAGGAATAAGTGTGTGAAAATTTTTTTTGTGTGGCATTGGATTCTCTCAAGAATTATATTTGGGGCTTCGGGGGGAGGTGCCTGCCGCCGTCGGGAGCTCAACGGAGCTCCTCTCAGGGTTCTGGTCTGTATATCTTATAAGATCTATAGATATCTCCCCTTTCTGGCAGAAAGGGGCAGGGAGAAGGTCAGTCGTTAGGATCTCTTTGTAATTCATAGCTTTTTTTTGCTGTGAATGGAGAAGAGGTTCAACATTAGCTGAGCTTTTACTCCAGCCAGTTCTCCGCAGCTGCTTTTTTTGCAGCCCTAGGCAGATTGCCCCCCCCGCCCCAGGACAAAGCTAAGCTATTTAAAAATTAATCCGGGCGGGGACCATTCCTGAGGAATTTTTTTTTATTACTATCTAAAATACCAGCTTCAACTTTGCAAAAGGCTCCCTTTTCTAGCTGCGTCACAAGATGGCGATCTTATAGCTTTTGTGTTTGATGTGACGTACTTAGTCAGCCCTACTCTCCTGAAGGCTTCTCCGTATTAACTGTTAAAAGATTAACTGAGGGGAGCAGAGACTTTGATTCTTGGCTAGCCTGATTGCTTGTCTTTTATTTTTATTCTGGAATGGCTCCCAAATCTAAGCAGAAGCGCTTCCTTAATAACATATCTCAAAAAACTGCTATGAAGCCGCTACCCTTGCCTCCTACGTCCTCCACTGGAGATTTGTTAACACAAGAATTTCTTCTCAAAACGCTTAATAATTTCAGACAGGAAATTAATCAACTGATATCGGATTTATATGATCAATTTGATGCTAAAATTGCTCAAGCAAAGGAGGATATGATCGGAGTAATGACAGTCATGACAGATTATATTGCTGAAACGGAGGATAAATTGGAACTTTTGGAAGAAACTAACTTTAATTTGACATCCAAAATTCAAACGTTACAACAGGAAATTGAAAATGCTCAAAAACAACTTGTCATGATAAATTATAATAAGACTGCCTTCGCAATAAGAGTTAGAGGACTGCGTGAAAACGAACAGGAGAATTTGAAACAGATCTTCTTTGAGGCTCTTAGCCGCTCGGTGGGAAGTCCGGGACTTAACTTTGATTGGCAGATTCAAAAAATTTACCGCCAGAATTCGTGGGTAGCAAAACAGCGACAGCTTCCGAGGGACATAATTATATACTTTACCACAAGGGAATCCAGAAATGTGATAATACAGAAGCTTTACAACAAGAGGTTGAGAATTGATGGACAGGACTTGATTGTTTTTAAAGAGATACCATCTCAAATATTAAGAGCAAGGAGAGATTACATTTTCTTAACTGAAGAACTCAGAAATTCTCAGATTCCATACAAATGGAAAGTCCCAGCTGGCATTACAGTTACATTTGGCAATCAAAAACACCGCATTAATTCTGTCTGTGAAGCCCGAGAATTTTATTACAAGACCCTGAAGGCGGGACTTCCTGATTCATCCGGACCTGGAGAGAGACAAGGAGAAGGAGAAGACAGGCAGCGAGACACGTGGCTACAAGGCGGAGGGTGTTGCTTTCCTCTTCCGGAAGGGCAGAAGAGTAAAGAATAAAGACTTAGCGATGTTCTTAAAACTTTATGATTTCTGCCTGGGATAAAATGGAAAAGTTGTATATCGATGATGAGACATGGAGACTGAAAGAAGCGTTGCTGATTGTGGACACATATTGTATATAAGATTTGTTTGAACTCTAACTCAAATTGCGCATGAATTATTTTCCTAGGCGAGGAGAGCGGAGATCGCGATCTTTTTGAGTTGTGGTCTGGGACGAACGGAGTTGGGAGGCGCGTGGGAGAGGGAAGGGTAGCGAAAGCTTAACTAGACTACTTGGGGCTAGAATGCAAGCTGATGTTTGTATCAGTTGCTATTTCAATATAAGGTTAAGAAAGATTAGTCAGAGAGTCTCCAGGAAGGTGGAGTAAATATGTGAGGAGCAATGGACGCGGATAAAATATATATGTGGATATGGATAAAGGCAGGGTGGAAGGTAAAAAAATTTACATGTGGATCTGGGTAAGGATAGAATGGGAGGTGTTGGAAATGAAAAATGAAAGAAGTACTTGAGTTTAATGGTTTTATAGAAAGGTTTGGATATTCGGATAAAAAAGAGATAAATTAAAGGTCTGAATAGATAGATAAAGCAATGAGACTTTTAGTTGGGGAATCCTAATTGATTAACTTACCTGGCTCTAACACAGTTTGAAACCCTGCAAGTAGTAAAATAACCGAAATTTGGAATGAGCTATAGATCTTATAAGATATACAGACCAGAACCCTGAGAGGTCATTTTCATTTTCATTTTCATTTTATACAATCACTTATATACTGTGCGTAACAAAAAACAAAAACAAAAAAGGAAAAAATCCACCATAAAAAAAAAACCCAACATGACACTTCAATCCCCCATACACCCTTTCTTCTCCCCCTCCAACTTTCATTTCTCCCCTCCAGCATTCCCCTCTTCTACTTCCCTTCCCCCTCAGACATCTCCCCCCCCTCCATCTCACCCTCCTTACATTCCCCTCTCGCTCCCTCTTTACTTCTCCCTCTTCTTTCCCTCTTCTCCTCACTTTGGTGTATCCCTACAATTAATCTATTCAGTTTATTTTTTAGAAAATAAAAGAGAAAAAGAAAAAAAAGAAAACGAGCCGCAGTATACAAGTGAATTCTTATTGTTCTAAGAATTGAAACTGTAATTCCACCCTCCCCCCTCCCCCCTCTAATCCCCCCTCCCTAACCCCCTTACGGCTTCCCAGGTCCCATACCCGGCATAGTTCTTTAACAAGCACTTGAGTATAATAAAGCCAGCTAACTTTAAAGTTTAAAAAAAAAAAAAAAAAAAAGGGGGAATAGTAAAAAATAAAAAAGAAAAAAACACACAGAGAAAAAAAAAGAGAAACAAGAAAGATCAATAAACCCACTACATTAACACTGGGCAAAATATTGCATCCATCATAGGGCAACAATTATTGAATCAAGGTAGATCAAATCAGCTAACTTACAGAATGTATCCAGGATCCATGATTTTCATGGTATTCAAAATGGACAAATTTGTAGTTGCTTCATTGCTGCTGTGCCGTTGCCCGGGGGTTCAGTAGACTTGTCATTAAAATTGGTTTTCATCGTCATAGATGAAGAAACTGAAGAGTTATATCTTGTGGATTTCACTCAGAAGATAATTGACAAACGGAGAGAAGTACAAGAACTATGTGCCAGTGAAACTGCCAGAAAAGCAATGGGGGGTGAAAATGGGGAAGGAGAGAGATTATCCGAAGCAGAGATCCCACCGCCACAGAACCCAGATGAAGAATGGTTGGTGATTGTATCATAATAGCACTATTGTGTATTGCATAGCCTCACTGAAATCAAATGAAATAATCTGACTTCAGTTTATATTGTATCTTTATTATAATATATTTGCACTGCTAGTCCTTGGAAGTTAATTTATAAGCTTAACTAGTCTGCTTGTTATTCTATTTGACAGAAATAATCATGTTAAATTGTTATGCTTTTGAAAGATTTGAAATTAATTTACTCATCAAAGTTAATTTTGTTTTTCATTGTAGGGTTGAATATGTGGATTATTTAGGCCGTTCAAGAAGATGTATGAAGAAAGATTTGCCCTTTTTGCTAGAAAGGGATAAACTGAACCAGGATGAGAGGTAAACTTTATTGTAGAAAAACACTTATATAAAAAAACAACCACCCAATTTTATAGGGAAAAGAGACAGAAATGGATGCTAAAATGATATGGTTTCCAAGGTGGCGCAGTGGTTAAATGCAGCACTGCAGGCTACTGCTAGATCAGCAGGTCAGCGGTTCAAATCTCACCGGCTCAGGGTTGACTCAGCCTTCCATCCTTCCGAGGTGGGTAAAATGAGGACCCAGATTGTTGGGGGCAATATGCTGACTCTCTGTAAACCGCTTAGAGAGGCCTGAAAGGCCTATGAAGCGGTATATAAGTCTACTGCTATTGCTATTGCTATATTCTCTTACCAGAGGTAATAGTTTTGTAGTCTTTGTAGTAAACTAGTCTATATCTGAAATCCTATGTGTTAACTATGCTATTTGTGCCTTTACAATGCTGACTTAAATGAGGGGACTTTGCTAAATCCAAAAATAAGCCTCTCTTTTGACTGCAATCACATGTTAGCTTCTGATCACACACAGGGAGACATACAAATCTGTGGAAATACACTTGAGGTGGGATTTCACTTTGTTCCTCTTTCTGTAGCCGTCTGTATATTCCAAAAACTTGCTTAAGCAACTTTTAATCCTCCAGAATAGATTTTTGAGGTAAATATGGGCAGTAGTAAGGCAGAATGTGGTCTGCTCATGTTATTCTATCAACAGATGATTATATACTGAATGTTATCCAAAGTCATATGCATTGTAATACAATTGTAATACTGTAAACACATTAAAGAATACAGTTTTACAAGCCTGTGCTTGTTGAGGACTGGAAGGAACATATCTCCATAGATTTATATTTTCAGTAATGGCATTTTTATTTCTAAAAAAATATTTTGCCTAACTAAAATTAGTTGAGTGTTCTTTTAATTGTTTCACACCTGCACAGTATTATGCAAACCAAGACTATTGGGATCTATTCTGTTCTGTAAGACTCAATATTGGGGAACAGCTATAAAGTTTAGGATGTTCTCTCATATACCACTTTCCAATTCTTAATGTTTTTTTTTTAATTATTCATGTAGGCCAGGGAATGAAAAAAAGACTCTGCAGTCAGAAGACATGAGAAGAGAGCTTCAGCGACAGGAATGGGAAAGAGAAGAAGAAGAAGCGTTGAATAAACCTATGGGGCCAATTCATTATGAAGATATTCGAGAAAATGGTAGGCTGACTTTTTTTATGATTCAAATCTGATTTGAAAAATATCACACAATTTAACGTCAAGCTAAATTTCTCTTCTCCTTGGTTAAAATAGGTTTTTTTAAAAGAATGATAGTTCTGATGCAGACTTGTTGGGCTGTTATATTAACCACTCTTTGTAAGTTTGTAGTTTTATATATAAAACTACCCTATTCCACGCTTTAGTGGGAAAAATAGTTTGGTGTCTTGGTTTAAAGGCACCAGCCAAGAAACTGGGAGATTTGTGAGTTCTAATCCCATCTTATGCACAAAGCCAGCTGGGTGATTTGGGCCAGCTCCTCTCTCTCAGTTCTTGGAAGAAGGCCATAGCAACCATTTCTGAAAATTTTGCCCAAAAAACTGCAGGGAAAAAAATATATGTAGTCCTCAAGTTACGACCATTTGTTCAATGACTGAAGTTATGACCGCACTGAACAAAGAGACTTGTGATTGGTTCTCGAAGTTCCTGTCTTGCAGGATCCCCCACAGTCAATGAATGAAATTTAGGCACTTGGCAACCAGTTCATACTAACATTGCAGCGTCCCACAATCATCCAGTCACCATTTGTGACCTTTTCTGACAGCTTCCTACAAGCAAAATCAATAGGGAAGCTGGCAGGGAAGATCACAGGTCACTTGGGTAAGTCTTCCCTGACCTATCTTTGCTCTCACCCATCAGCATCCTCCTTCTCCTCTGTCCTCTATGCATTCATACACACCCCTGTGCTCTCCTCAGCTTTCCTCATCACTCCACCCCCACCCTCTTTCAACTCACACATGGCCTGCTCCTGGGCTCCCCCATCCACTCCTGCACTTTTCATCTGGGTCTGCTTTTTCTTCCCACTTAACAACCCAGATCTTTTAAGTTATGGTGGTAACTGGGACTGCCTGGATTGTCATTGCTAAGCATTGTGGTCTCGTGATATCATGCTTTATCATCACAGCACTTAGCAACAGCAATCCCAGACCCAGTGGCAGTTGTAACTCAAGGATTACCTGTAGCAAGTTTAGGGGGCTAGTCAAATTTGTATTCTCGATAAGTCTATTGCCCTCTACTCTGTGCTTAATCAAAGAATAGAAGTCCTAAGTCTCACTCTAAGGAGCAACTAAAAACAGAAGATGCAAATACAAAGGTAAAAGGTTAAAGTTTCAATGTTGTAAGTTACTATGATTTGTTTGTTTGTTTGTTTATAATTTTTACAAAGTGATGAACATATTCAACATACCCTCCTCCTCCCATTTTTATCACAACAACCACTCTCTGAGGTGTGTTGGACTGAGAGAGAGTGGCTAGCCCAAAGTCACTCAGCTGGTTTTCATAGTTATGGCAGGACTTGAGGAATGATAAATGTGGGCCAATACAAGTCTGTCTAAAACATAAAGGTTCCCTATTCAGTCATGTCTGACTCTAGGGTGTGGTGCTCATCTAAGTCAAGGGAGCCAGTGTTGTCTGAAGACATATACAGTGTATGATGAACTCTTAATATGATACAAAATTTCTTTCAGAGGCCCGACAACTTGGTGTTGGTTACTTTGCCTTTGCCCGTGAGCAGACTTTGAGAAAAAAACAAATGGACACTTTAGAAATGCTAAGAGAACAGGTACGATGTTTAACAGTCTACCAAGTGTGGGAAATTTCCTGATGTTCTGAAATGTGCATCCCAGCATCCCTCAGTAATGGACATGTTGACTAGGCTGTTGGTAATTGTAATTCAACATCATTTGTAGAGCAGTATGTTCTCCATCCCTAAACGCTGTGAAATACTGGAGCCTTTCTCAGATGCTTGTGTCCTCTATTCTTGGTGAACTGGGTCTCTGAATAACATAAAGAAGTGGTGTGTCCCCCCCCCCATCCCAGAGCCACATTTGGTAGCTGATGTACCAGGGAAGGCATTTATAGACTTGCGTTCTGAATTGCAGAAGGGAGGTATTATGATTCTCCCGCTTTTAAAATGGCTGTTCAATAATATGGGCAAAACAGGAGAGACCCAAATAGGTTTATTTGGAAGGAAATCAACCGTATTTTTTGGACTATAAGACATACCGGTGTATAAGATGCACCAAGATTTCAAAGAGGTAAGTAAGAAAAAAATATTTTTGTCTCCCCCCCCCCCCCCCGGAACAATCTGCAGGCTTCAGCAGGGCTGGGGGGAGGCAAAAACGTCTCAGTTTTTGCAAAAAATGGATGGAAAATGAGCCAGGTTTTTTTGCAAAAACTGAGGCATTTTTTTTTCTTCCCCCTGCCCTGCTGAAGCCTGCAGAGTGCTTTGGGGGGCTGGGGGAAGGCAAAAACACTCCACTTGTGCGAAAACAACTCATTTTCTGCCCACTTTTTGCAAAAATGGGATGTGGGGGCGGGGCTTCAGGAGGCCAAAAATGGCTATATTCGGTGTATAAGACACATCAACATTTCCATGCTCTTTGGGGGGGGAGGTGTGTTTCATACTCCAAAAAATACAGTAAATCTCCCTCACTCCAGCTTTTCATGCTTCTATTACCTTCGTTGATGGAAAATCATCTGGATTATTGAGAAAAAAAAATTTCCCTCAAAGTTTCAACCTAATTACAGGTAGTCTTCAACTTACAACCACAATTAAGCCCAACATTTCTGCTGCTAAGCAAAACATTTGTTACGTTGAGTTTTGCCCCATTTTATGACCTTTCTTGCCACAATTGTTAAGTCACTGAAGTCGGTAAGTTAGTAACACAGGTGGTAAGTGAATCTGATTTCCCCATTGTCTTTGCTTGTCAGAAGGTCTCAAAAGGTCATCACATGACCCCTGGACACTGGAACAGTAAATGAGTCAGTTGCCAAGCATCTGAATTTTGATCATGTGACCATGGGGATGCTGCAGTGGCTGTGTGAAAAATGCTCGTAAGTCACTTTTCAGTGATGTAGCTTTGAACAGTCACTGTTGTAAGTCAAGGACTACCTGTAAACAGCAGTAGTTGTGGTTGAATCAACTAGTAGCACTACAGACATCACGATAACCCATATAGAACATGTATAGTACATCTAATATGCATAATAAGTTCAGTACTAAAGAATTCAATTTTAAAAAATTGATAACAGTTTGATGCTTAAACCTAAGTATGGGAATAAATTATAGTATTAAAATATCACATCTTTGTTACTGAAATACTGTATTAATTTCTTTTTTAAGAAATCTTGTCAGTTATGTTGATGCAGTGAAAAATGCCATCCAATGCAATTGGTTTGTTTACCCAGGAAATATAATTTAGTTACATCATAGTAATGGTAAAATTAAAGCTTGAATCTCAAAAGTATAGCAGGAAAGGGTTAAAAGAAATATTATCTGTGAACATCTGAAGAGGAAATGAATTTCTATTGTGTTGCCCTTCTCCAGACCATCGGTCAGAGAGCAAAGCGTGAACATTTAAAGGAAAAACGTAAAGCCAATTTGGAAGCCAGGTTGTCTAAAATTCGAGCGAAAAAGCGCTTAAAAGATGGCGATACGAAGGAAAATGGAGGTAATTTTGAATTATTTTCTTTAAATTTAAAAGCAGTTTTGGAAGATTTACATATTTGATTAGAGGACAATGTCTCTCTTATTCACTAACAACCACCAATTTGGCTATACTGTATTGTAATTTATTTCGAATGGTTTCACAGTCTCAACCGGAAAAGAGTTGCAGTTTTGGAGGAAGTCATATTGTGATGGCTTGTGCACATGCATTGAAGAAGCAGGATGGTGGATTAGGACCAGATTTGATTTTTCTAATTCAGACATAGCAATAATCCACAGCGGCCTCTGTTCATAAACTCCAAACTAATTTTTCAGATATTCAGAAAACTATGCTTTTATTACATCAACTTGGATGGTTTATGTTCCCCACTAATATTTTTATCGCTGATAAAGTTTTGAAAAGCTGGTGAAATTGATGAAAGGAAGAGTATGAAATACTTTTCTTATTGCTTGTTCCTTCAACTATATTACAATATAGTCATTATAGGCTCTGTTGCCAAGTCATAACTTTTGTTCTGCTTTCTGGTATCCACTGAAATGTAGGGATTTATTTATTTATTTACAGCTTGCAGCTTACTTTGTAATAACTTTTTTTTGAGGAGACAACAGTTAATATCTCAGTGACATGTTAACTGTGAGGAAATCATTCCATAAATACACTTACTGTACAATATCATCCAGTACTGCAATATCATATCACATCCATTTATTGTATGCGGTGCCTAAAATCTATATGTTGTTCTTCATAACAGAGGAGGAAGAAGCAATACCAGTCCTACCTTCAAGCAAGCCCGCTGAACTTCCCAGAGTTTCTACAGAAAGTAGAAAAGTAGAAGTTATCATTCAGGAGAGGAGAGATACAAAGCCGGGTGTGCCCTATGTTCGTGAATGGGATAAAGGCAAAGGTAGGAAGCTGCAGTGTATACAAATGTTCTGGATTGTCAGCATGTCAAGAATCCTTTAGTTCAAGCCATGGTAGTTTGACTCATGGAACCCCCAGCACTACCTTTTAAATTCCCCAAAAAACCCTGATAGTGCTTTGTCACACACCAACATAATGATTTCAACATTGGTTTTTTCCCTTGATTTGGAGGGGAGGTGGTATTGAGACAGTTTTAAGTTTTAAAGTTTTCCAACAGTTTTAAGTTTTAAAGTTTGCCAACTTTCTGTAATCCATAAACAAGATGGAAGTTCTGTAATTCTCTTAACGTGTTACAACCCATGTCTAAGCAGAACTTCCTCATTCTTAACTTAAACTCTGGTTGTGTCACCAGCATTTCAGGTGAGAAATTCCCACATCCCAACATAATACAGAAAAATAAGTCTGTTCATCCAGACATAATGGAAAGGTTACAGCTGCATGTAAACTGCTTCTCTTTCACAGCCTTCCGCAGATTACTAAATGATAGAGGTAGACCTTGGCAACAACTCTTTAGTGACTATTCGAAGTTACAACAGCCCTAAAAAAAGTGACGTAGATACGGTCATTGCAGCATCCCCATGGTCACGTGATTTACATTTGGATGCTGACAATTGGTTCACGGTTGTGTGTCCCAGGGTCTTGTGGCTATTTTTTGCCACTTTCTGACAAGCAAAGTCAATGGGGAAGCCAGATTCAATTAATAACTTTGTTACTAACTTAACAAGTGCAGGGATTTGCTTAATAACTGTGGCAAGAAAGATCAGAAAAATGGGGACAAAAATCACTTAACACATTTCTCACTTAGAAACATACATTTTGGGCCCATTTGTGATTGTAAGTTGAGGACCATTTGTATTGTAGATGGCACCCAATGTGAATAACGTGGGTGACCGGTTAATATTTTTTTTAAGATTCTATTAAGGTAAGCAAAATGGGATTTCCTAAACAGAAGTAAAACAGGTTGTTGTTATAAGGTTTTTTAAAAAAAAGAAGTAATCCTTTTACTAGGCAACAAAAACAAAATGCACAGGTACAGTATAGGTGGTACCTTGCTCAATAGTAGTAACGTAGATACGGTCATCTACGGTCAGAGGGATCTTGGAGTCCTAGTGGAACCATTTAAATATGAGCCAGAAGTGTGCAGCAGCTGCCAAAAAATCCAACACAGTTCTAGGCTGCATAAACGGAGGGATAGAATCAAGATCACATGAAGTGTTAATACCACTTTATAATGCCTTGGTAAGGCCACACTTGGAATACTGCATTCAGTTTTGGTTACCACGGTGTAGAAAAGCTGTGGAGACTCTAGAAAAAGTGCAGAGAAGAGCAACAAAGACAATTAGGGGACTGGAGACTAAACCATATGAAGAACGGTTGCTGGAATTGGGTATGTCTAGCTTGATGAAAAGAAGGACTAGGGGGTGACATGATAGCAGTGTTCCAATATCTCAGGGACTGCCACAAAGAAGAGGGAGTCAAACTATTCTCCAAGGCACCTGAGGGCAGGACAAGAAGCAATGGGTGGAAACTAATCAAGGAGAGAAGCAACTTAGAACTGAGGAGAAATTTCCTGACAGAACAATTAATCAGTGGAACAGCTTGCCTCCAGAAGTTGTGAATGCTCCAATACTGGAAGTCTTTAAGAAGATGTTAGATAGCAATTTGTCTGAAGTTGTATAGGGTTTCCTATTTCCTAGGGGTTGGACTAGAAGACTTCCAAAGTCCCTTCCAACTGTTATCTATTCTATTCTTTTATAAAGTTTCATAGAGCTTGAGTTGAATTAAATATGGAAAAGCAAGCTGAACTTGACATTTCTTTCTCTTCCCATTAATAGAATTCACTTTTGGACTTTGGTCAAAGAAGCAGAATGAACTCAGGAACGAAAGAGATCCAGAGTTTGCACCACCTTCTGCTTACTTTAACAATCAAAATAAATTTTACGATTGGAATAATCAAAATCGGAGCAAATCTAAATCCTCCTACGTAAGTACAGAAGACAGTTTTACAGGCAAGCTGCCATCTACATCAGCTGAGACTCACAATAACTCATGGAACAATGACTTCATACCCACTCAGGCACCTGAGATGAGGACGTCAAACCAAGAACCGGCTTACCAAAGTTTGGATGATATGCTCTCCTACTATAAGCAAGTCACATGAACGTCGTATGCCGTTAGGAAAACAATTTGTTCCCCAATGATTAAAACAAATTAAGGATAGTTTCAGTGAGTAGGGGAACTTTCCTGCAGTTCCCTTCTCCCCTATCACTTCTAGTATTAAAGAATTCACTTCAAAGATACTGTCTTTGTCTGGAATTTCATTTCTTTAGGTACACCAAAGCTTGGATACGATCAGGTGTTACCATTTTAATAATAATCCTCATTTAATTAATGAAAAAAAGCTATGCTAGAGCTACAGAGAAGACTTACGCTACACATCCTTCACCATTTGTCCAGTTATTTGGGAGTCAAGCAGAGCAACCTTTGCAGCTTAGGACTGCATTTTTTTTAACATGTAAAGCTCAGAAGGAACACTGGAAGGTACTGGGTTAAAAAGTGTCATCATTTTGAAAGGGGGTTATTAACATTTAATTTGCTAAATTCATATTCTAAACTCAAGATATCCTTCAATTTTTCCTAATGACATCTTTGTCAATAGATTGTGCTGAGAGTGACTGGTAAGCTCTTGATACTAAGAATGAGCATGATTCTCCACAGTCTTGGTCTAACAACATAACCATGACACTCCATGGGGTCTCATACCACCATCAGTTTTTTTCATTTAACCTGTCAGTACTAAAAGACTGCAGGAGCTGAAAAATTTCAGATGGAAGCCATTTCTGATATGGATTATATTTCCTCAGATTTCCTCTTTTAAGAAAGTAAGTTTAAATCCTACTATATGTGATATATTTTTGTTACGGGCATTCCTTCTGTATTCTATATTCTTTATAATCAAACGTTCACATATGACATGCTATAAACAGAATTCCTTTAAATGGCAATTTTTGATTTCTCTTTATTTTCCATCAGTTGTCTGAAATTCTTCCAGTGTTTTTTATATCACATTTTTAAATTAAGTTATAAGGTATTGTAAAATACAAAAGCAACTAAGAGGACAATGAGGGGGAAGGGAAAAGGGGGAAGAAAAGTGATGAAGGATAGGGAAAGAAAAAGCATTGACTTCTGACTGTTACAGTAGAATAAGGCATTAACTACAGATCACAACTTTTTGCTTTTCCAACTTTTTTCTTGTTCATAGTAGTATGAACAAGTCATTTCTATAATCAATCTAATCTGTAAAATACAAAATCAAAGTTTTATTCTTTTCCACATCAAGCACAAAGTTTAGAGGCGGTTTCCATGTGGAAACAAAAGTACTTCTGTTCTTTTCTTTAGTCAAGGTAGTCAGTTTTGCCATTTCAGCCAACTCCATCAATTTCTGCAACCATTCTTCTATAGTAGGAATCAAAGTGTCCTTCCATTTCTGCGCATACAATAGTCTTGCTGATATCAACATATATAATAACAAAATTCCAATTGTTTTCTCCAGTTCTTTGAAATTCTTCCAATGTTAAACAAGTTTAACATTCACAGATTAGTTTTGTTGACCTCCCAGATTATTATTACAGAGCAGCCCATTATTCTAAATTAATTTCGTGTTACTTAAGTGCATATTTAAATGTCCTCTGGTTTGGTGATGTGTTTTCCAGTTTTGAAGGTTCCATTTTTTCTACAAAAGATAAAAAGTTGTATTATTTAATGAGATGCCTTGAAGTAAGGAAGTAAAATGCTATTTCTTCAGTAATGTGCTCCTTAGGAAAAAAAAAATGAGTTAATAAACTTGTACTGGCTTTAAGAAATAAACCATCAACAAAGCTAATGCCTTGCCTGATTTTTATTTACGACAGTTACTGTAATTAAAAATGTCTATCTTCAAAAGTGAGAGTAAACTAAATTGTTATTAGTGAAGTATAGAATGCAAGATTTTAATAGGAAACTTGTCTCACATTTTTCTTCAGGAACAGTCAGTTAAGTACAATTCCTTTTGTCATCTGTTAAACATGGCATTCTTCAAAATTGTCCAGTAGGTGGCACAAGCTGCTTATAATCATTGAATATCCACAAAATAGAATGGTGTTTTTTTTAAATTATCATCTTATGTGGAATTTTAATAATTTAGAGTAGCTATTATCCATGGGGGGAATTTATTTTTAAGAACAGTAAGATGAGGGATTTATTAGTTGTGAAGTCGTGTCCAACCCATTGTGACCCATGGACAACATTCATCCAGGCGTTCCGGTCCTCTACCATCCTCTGGAGTCCATTTAAGCTCACTGCTTAAATGCTTCAGTGACTCCAGCCAGCCACCTCGTTCTCTGTTGTCCTCTTTTTTTGCCCTCAATCTTTCCCAGCATTAGGCTCTTCTCCAGTGAGTCCTTTTCCAGTGAGGGATTAGATAATAATTGATAAGGGATTAAAAGTGAGGAAACTTAAATTCTATTTTTACCTGGAAGGCAGCCAGTTGATTTGGGGCTATTCATTCTTTCTCTACGCTAGGAAAGAGGCAAAAAAAAATCACTCCTGAAAAATGGTGTCAAGAAAACTGCAGGTTCTTGTTTGTGTAGTTGCCAGGAACCAAGACTCACTTGAAACTCACACATTTGCAGAGAGGTCTTGTGGTAGGTGAAATTCATCAGCAGAAGTTCTTCACAGTCTTAACCTACGTAGAAATGTTTTAGATTGTCAGCATGCAAAATGTGCACTTCTGTCTTTTTACAGCATTTTCCCAAACTATTTTTATACAGATGGAGCTATCCTATGCCAGGGGTCTCCAACTTTAGCAACTTTAAGACTTGTGGACTTCAACTCCCAGAATTCCTCAGCCAGCCTCCCAATTCTGGGAGTTGATGTCCACAAGCTTTAAAGTTGCCAAGGTTGGAGACCCCTCTCCTATACTGTGTTGGGACATCAATCTTAACCTGAAATGTATCTAACCTGACCGGTGCTAGCTTTCCAAGATTTTATGAGTCTTGGTGGCACAGTAGTTAGAATGTCATATTGCAGGCAAACTCTGCCCACAGCCAGGAGTTCAATCCTGACCAGCTAAAGATTGACTCAGTCTTCCATCCTTCTGAGGTTGGTAAAATGAGGACCCAGATTGTTGAGGCAATATGCTGACTTTGTAAACCACTCAGAGAGTGCTGTAAAGGCACTGTGGAGTGGTATATAAATGCTACTACTATTGCTATTTTAAGCAATTCTTTTATTCCCTGCCTTATCACCCAAAGATACTGGTAAACAGTCTGGAAACTTATCATTCAAAGTACGTGTCTACTGGGCACAAATGTTCCCTGGAAATTCTCCACCAAATTTATGAGAAACAATAAATTTCAAGAATTCCTCAAGGACATAATTCCTCTTTAGCAGTAACAGCAGGGCTGCTGCCAACCTTCCCCCCCAACCTCAATGGGACGACACTCTACATGATATCTTCCATTAGGATTGCATTAGAGCATGGGAAGCCAAAACAGTAGACTGCTTCAGAGGGGATTGTAGAATGAAAAGAAAGCTATTTGCACATACACTGTGCCCTCATCACTAAAGTACAGGCTCAACAAATGCTACCTCTGGATTTCCCCCCCAGATGGCTGGTTGAGTAGTCACTCCATTAGGTGGAAAGAGTTTGAAAACACATTCACATTAATGAAAGCCTTATGGCTATCTGAATTGCATATACCCAGCCATAATGATGCTGCACACCTTTGCATTTATCTCTAATTTTAATTTGAAGCAGCAGGGAGACTGCCCCATGTGCTAGAAACGGCTGATAGAAGTTCCAAAACCAATTCTTCATTTTCACCATAAAACCATATGAACCCTAACTAGCCTTCAGGTGATGAAAACTCTGTACCAAAAAAATCAACCAACCAACCAACCAACTTAGTGTTATAAAATTTGAAATACTAAAAATAGAGATGCAAAACATTCAACCACAATTCAGTTTTGAATCAAAAGTTTATTTTTTCATGGTTAGTGCAAACATGAAAAATGCCAGAGATTTTTCAGTAAGACTGTACTTATAGTTTCGAGTTGAAACACGGGTCAGAGGTAGCAGCTATGTCCAGTGAGGAGCAGCTACCATCAATGGCATTGACATGATCACAAGCCTTCATTTTTATACCTTTTTTCACATGTTCCCATGGAGTATTACCAGAGTGACTTCCTCTTTTTGCAGACTTTTTGCAGTTACTTCCTCTTTTTGCAGAGAGCCCTCAGTGCATTCGTATCAGTATCTGCTTGTCAGTCTAAGGAAAGGTACTCTGCATTAGGTTTCATTTCTTCTTTTTTTCTGTTTGTTTTCCTCCACTAAGACTGCCCAGGGAACCAGCCATCTCAGGGAAATGGAAGGCAATTGAATCCTGCCAACATAGGCAGCCCTTATGTATTGGTGGTGGGTTCCGGATCCCGTTCCAACCGGTATGGTTGGAATGGGCCTGGCTCCATCCACATGGACGTGTGCAGCACGCGCATGCATCTTGCCATCCAGCGATGTCTCCATGAGCCTCCGTGATGCACCAGCTGCTCAATGGAGTGTCGCGCAGGTGCTCCGCATGCACGGAAGTGCCAAAGACTTTAAAGACAGGTAAGGAGTGCGGGTAGGTGGGCCCTCCGGAGCACCGTACCGGAGTCGTACCCGGTGCTCCAGGCAGGCTCCAGTATGCCTGTACCGGGGCGTACCACCTGCAACCCACCACTGTTATGTACGGAAAAGATCAATTCTTTCCTAAAGAAAAATTAAGGAAAAAGATGTGCCACCTCTGCAAGAGAGCCGACCCTTATCTATGGGGAAGGTAGCAGGCACAAGAAGTAAAACATCGCTTCCTTCCAGCAAACAAGCTGACCCTTATCTACCTGAAAAAGGGGCGGCATGAAAGGAAAACAGGGTCAGGTAAATTTAATCATAGTGCTGAAGGAAAATCACCCAGGATGAAAAATAGTAATTCAGAGAAAAGAAGGAATGGAAAACTCACTCCTAACAGCAAGGTTAAGTTTTCTCCAATTAAGTAAGGGAATCAACAGAGAGATGATAGATAATGAGAAAAAGGCAAAAAGGACTCTGACAGAGGCATGCTCCAAGTACATTGAGGCATAGCCTTCATCACGAGAAAAGTTGTAGCAAAATAATCCAGAGGCACATGTTCAGAAATCTCATCACAGGAGCCATAGAAAGAAACACACTCAGCAGTATTAATGTGACAAGCACAAAACCCACGCATACACATGACCACCAAGGAAGAAAAGGCAGGGTGAATAAGGACCCAGCCAGCTCATACAATAACAAGAAACACTTCACTATATCAATGCAAAAACATACATACAGTGTCTTAAAAACCCCAACAAAGTTGCAGGGGTAACAACAGCAGCAAGACCAAACACATATACAATCGCAATATAGACACATAAAATTAATATGCAAAGTGCAACTCCAGAAAGGCTGAGGCCAAATAAAATTCAAAAAGGGGAGGAACAAGGCCAAGGCCAAGATAAAACAGGTACAATTTGCTGCCAAGGCAAACAGGGAAGATTTTAAAAACCCAAGGGCAAATAAAAACAAGGTAAATAAACATTTTTAAATAAATGGAACAAATCAACACTGAACACTTCCCAGTACCGCCTCATGGCTAATGGGGAGCTTCCACACTACTCCTCAGGCACGACCCGGACCAAACCGAGGGCGCAACCTTCCTACAAGAGAATGGCCAGTTCTCAGGGGAGACAATATTCCACCGGGTCCCAACCACAGGTCCTAGCCTGCAAGCTCACTCCTAGGCTTATTACCTGCAACTTTCCAATGAATATTTTCTCCCCTCACACTAGAATGATAAGGTTCTCTGCTATTATGACATAAGAATGAATACTGGCATATGGAATGCAAGATGCTGCCATATCACCTGCCTAATGCTGTGATTATTCAAACATCATTCTCATAACAGGTAAATAATTCAAAGTCTCCTTCACTGAAATTTCAGATTTAATGTGAAATCCTGGAGATTTTCCTTAGGTTTGTTTTCATTGACTATTTTGTTGACTACGACCCTTGTGTGGGTGAATGCTTCTCCTCTTGCTTAATCTTCTAAAAGCACACAGTTGAAAATGCAACTATCCCTGCTCTTGTTATAGAAGCTGAAAAGAACAGATGATCCCATTGTGTCTGCTGGTTATTCTGTTATGTTCCTTATTGGTATCAAATAATCAGTGATTATTTATTTAGCATATGGCAATGTTACAATTAGCCAGGAGACTAGAGTGTTAATACGAAGTACTGTAGTTATTTGGCTGCCAAAGTGTTTAGTTTGTGCTTGCACGCTATCCCAGAGTGTGTACCACAGGGGCATCATCTAGGGCTTCTCTCATCACCAATGGCATCGTATCTGGGCAGATCCTGCACTAGTAGGGTCCCACTGTCCACAAAAACACTGCCACATTTCCACTGAAGTGGTACCTATTAATCTACTTGCATGTATGATGTTTTTGAAATGCTAGGTGGGCAGAAACTGAGGCAACTGATGGGTACTCACTCCACCATGCCAACTCAATGAAGCGATGGACGTGATGAGCCAGGGCCTCGAGGCTGTTAGGGACTGGATGGGGGTTAACAAGCTTGTACTCAATCCAGATAAGACCGAGTGGCTGCTGTGCTTCCCTCCCACTAATTGGCCAAGTGTTCCATCTCTCAGGCTGGGGGGTCAAATAGTACGCCCCTCAGACAGGGTCCGCAACTTGGGAGTCCTCCTGGACCCACAGCTGACTTTTGAACACCATTTGTCAGCTGTGACCAGGGGGGCATTTGCCCAGGTTCGCCTGGTGCACCAGTTGCACCCCTACCTGAACCGGGAGGCTCTCACAACAGTCACTCGTGCCCTTGTGACCTCTAGGCTGGAGTACTGCAACGTGCTCTACATGGGGCTGCCCTTGAAGAGTATTCGGCGACTTCAGCTTGTCCAGAATGCAGCCGCGCGAGCGATCGTGGGTGCGCCTCGATTCACCCACGTAACACCTATCCTCCGCGAGCTGCACTGGCTGCCTGTTGGTCTCCAGATTCACTTCAAGGTGCTAGTTGTCACCTACAAAGCCCTTCATGGTATTGGATCTGGGTACTTGAGAGACCGCCTACTGCCAATTACCTCCACTAGACCAATAAGATCCCACAGACTAGGCCTCCTCCAAATTCCATCAGCCGCCCAGTGTCGACTGGCGACTACCCGGAGGAGGGCCTTCTCTGTGGCTGCTCCGACCCTGTGGAACGAACTCCCCATGGAGATTCGTACCCTCACCACCCTCCAGGCCTTCTGCATAGCCCTTAAAACCTGGCTGTTCCGACAGGCCTGGGGCTAAAGACTTGCAGCCCCACTCCGAATGGTATGATTGTTGTGTTTTTTTTAACTGTGTGTGGTCTTATATTTTGTAATTTTGTTTGTTTTTCCCCTCCCTTGAATTGTGAGCTGCCCTGAGTCCCTTTCAGGGAAAAGGGCGGCATACAAATAAAGTAAATTTAAATTCAATTCAAATTCAAACTGCTGGAGCAAAGGTCATCTACATCTTTCAGTCACTGAGTCACTGTGATTCTTAGTTCTGTGTTAATCCATATCGATGACTGAAACATTTAAAGTTCCCTCATTTCGTCCTTTTAGCAGATGTGATCTTGGAACTAATTCATCTAAAGTTTCTTTCTAGCATTGTGTATCCTCCGCACAGCATTGTAAAGTGGTATCCAAGCAATTGCTTTTGGAATGTGATTCAAGACATTTAAAGTGAGTTGTGCTCAGTTTATAGATAGTTATCTGTTCTGACCTCCCTCCGTACAGTACTGCTAGACAATTTATTCACAGTAAATTAACACACCAACAAGACTTTGGCAGCAACCCAGACTTCCACAGATAAGGAAGAAATACACACAAGAGCTTCTCCAGCTTTAGTATAATAGTTGTGTCCTGCAAAAAGCCTCCTCCCAAAGTCTCTTCTTATATACTCTCTTGGGAGGAGCCTAATCACAACCACCTGGCCCCAATTATCTTCTGTATCTGCGTAGTTGCTGTTGACGCTTATCTGCCCGTCTTTGCCTGGCGTCCGGGACCAACTCCCTTAGCTCCTCCCCACTGCTCCAGGGCCTGACGTCAGGGACAAACTCTCTTTAGCTTTCACCGCTGCTCCATGCCTCAGGCGCCTCCTGGTGGCCAACCAGCCCCTCTGGTCCCTGCTCGGAGCCTGAACCCTGTCCAGGGTCCTCCACATCTTCCAGAGCCGACTCATAGGGTCCCTCGCTATCGGAGCCTGTTTGCAGCTCTAACGGCTCCTGCTGGGCCACAACACTTATCCTAAAGTGTCTTTGGGCACCATGAATGATTTGTTTCTACTTCTATTGCCTGCGTATGCACACGCTTGCCACTATTTGCTGTATGAGTTTGGTCCACTGAGCTGTGCACACACATGATCCTACACTATTATTTATTTTCACATCAAGTCCCATGACATGGAAAAAATGATTGGCTTAGGTCCTCAGATATTCTACTGCAACAGTGCTCAGCCTTCTGGGCACCAGGGATTAGTTCTCTGGGGAGAGGTTTTTCCGCAGACCGGAGGGGGAGTGGTTTTGTGTGCTGCCTGTATCCTGCAGATGGAGCTTCGCTTGTTTGTGTGAGCCAGTTGTTGGCATGCTGTGGACTGGTGCCCATCCACAGACCAGGGGTTGGGGACCCCTAGTCTAGAGAACAGATGGTCACATGTAGGGTCTTTAGAAAGGCTAGACAAAATGAGCCCTAACCACAGAGCAGAAATGTCTGGGTGGGAGGCTGGATTTATTTAGCCATTTCACTCCTGAGGTGATCAACTCTAGTCTGCCATAGAAACCCAACTGACATAAAGCTTAGACTGACAGGTTATTAGTTCCAGTTGAAAATATACTTTCTAATTAAGAAAATTCTTCAGTTTTTATTTCTTAATTAAATCAATGGTAATTTATCTGTCATACTTAAACGTGGACTTTCTTGGTACTTCTCACTATGAACACAAAGGCAATTAAAAGAAAAAGGGCTGCTTTTGGTAAGCAGAGTTAAGGCCTTTCTAAAACTGCATTTTATTTCTTGGAGCGACTTCCTTTCTTAACCATTGCATATCTTCTTCTTCAAGCTCCTTGCCCAAGAGTCAGTCTCCAGGCTTTACTACAATCAGTTTTGTCTAAGATGTTTCTACAAGCCTGGGTGATTTTTTTTAGTGATTTTATTGGAAATTTATATGCCGCCCTTTTCCCTGAGGGGACTCAGGGCGGCTTACAACAGTGAAGGGAAGGGAGTGCAAGACAAGACTTAAAAAGAAAGGAATCGTGATTAAAAGAAAATTGATCATAAAAACACAACATTCACTCAACATTCGGGCGGGGTGAGAGTAATCCTATCCCCAGGCCTGACGGGATAGCCAGTTCTTAAGGGCTGTGCGGAAGGCCTGGACTGTGGTGAGGGTACGGATCTCCACGGGGAGGTTGTTCCATAATGTCGGAGCAGCAACCGAGAAGGCTCTCCTCCGCGTAGTCGCCAGTCGGCACTGACTGGCGGATGGAATTCGGAGGAGGCCTACTCTGTGCGATCTGATGGGACGCAGGGAGGTGATTGGCAGGAGGCGGTCTCTCAAATAGTCAGATCCATTACCATGGAGCGCTTTATAGGTGGTAAGTAAGACCTTGAAGTGCACCCGACGATCAACAGGTAGCCAGCGCAGCTCACGGAGGATTGGTGTTATATGGGCGAACCGTGGTGCGCCCATGATCACTCGCGCGGCCGCGTTCTGGACTAGCTGAAGTCGCCGGATGCTCTTCAAGGGCAGCCCCATGTAGAGCACATTGCAGTATTCCAGCCTAGAGATCACAAGGGCTCGAGTGACTGTTGTGAGAGCCTCCCGGTTCAGGTAGGGCCGCAACTGGCGCACCAGGCGAACCTGGGCAAATGCCCCCCTGGTCACAGCCGACAAGTGGTGGTCAAAACTCAGCTGTGGATCCAGGAGGACTCCCAAGTTGCGGACCCTATCTGAGGGGGATAAGTTTTGCCCCCCCAGCCTGATTGGTGGAACGTTAGCCAAATTTTTGGGAGGAAAACACAACAGCCACTCGGTCTTTTCCGGGTTGAGTACCAGTTTGTTAGCTCTCATCCAGTCTTTAACAGCCTCAAGGCCCCGGTTCATCACGTCCACCGCTTCATTGAGTTGGCACGGGGCGGACAGATACAACTGAGTATCGTCCGCATACTGGTGGTATTTTATCCCGTGCCTTCGAATGATCTCGCCCAGCGGTTTCATGTATATGTTAAATAGCAGGGGGGACAGAACCGAACCCTGCGGCACCCCATAGGTTAGGGGCCTCGGGGACGATCTCTCCCTCCCCACCAACACCGACTGCGACCTGTCCGAGAGGTAGGAGGAGAACCACTGTAAAACAGTGCCGCCCACCCCCACCTCCCGCAGTCGTCGCAGAAGGATACCATGGTCGATGGTATCGAAAGCCGCTGAGAGGTCGAGGAGAACCAGGATGGACGCATAGCCTCCATCTCTGGCTCTCCAGAGATCATCGGTCAATGCGACCAAAGCGGTTTCAGTGCTGTAACCGGGCCTGAAGCCAGACTGGAAGGGGTCAAGGTAGTTAGCTTCCTCCAAGGTACGCTGAAGCTGTAAGGCCACCACCTTCTCAACAACCTTCCCCAGAAAGGGGAGGTTGGAGACTGGACGATAGTTGTTAAGAACTGCTGGATCCAAGGACGGTTTCTTCAGGAGGGGCCTCACCACCGCCGCCTTAAGCGCGGTGGGGAGGTATCCCTCCCGAAGAGAGGCGGTAACAACCGCCTGGATCCAGCCTCGTGTCACCTCTCTGCTGTTGGCAGTCAGCCAAGAGGGACACGGGTCCAGTATGCAGGTGGAGGAACTCACAGCTCGCATAGCCTTGTCCACATCCCCGGAGGCAACATCCTGAAACTCAACCCAGAGATGGTCTACCAAGTTATTCCCCTGTGTCCCGGCTGGATCTGCAGGGGTGGAGTCCAGTTCCGATCGAAACCGAGCAATTTTGTCCGCCAAGAACTGACTATATTCCTCAGCCTTACCCTGCAGGGGGTTCCCCGTCTCCCTCCTATTTAGGAGGGAGCGGGTTATCCTGAACAGGGCGGCTGGGCGAGACTCGGCGGACGCTACCAAGGAGGCAATGTGTGATCTTTTGGCGGTTCTCAATGCCCAAATATACTCCTTGGTGCAAGCTGTCAACAGTGCTCGGTTCGATACGGACCTGTCGGATCTCCACCGGTGCTCTAGGCGTCTCCTCCGGCGCTTTATCTCGCGGAGCTCCTCGGTGAACCAAGGGGGTCTCCGCGAGCCGCTGACCCGGAGGGGCCGTAGTGGCGCAATTCGGTCTAGAGACTCTGATGCCGCCGAGTGCCAGGCCGCAGCAATAGTCTCCGCCGAACTGTGGGCGAGAGCATCTGGAATGACCCCAAGCTCCGTCTGGAACCTAACAGGGTCCATCAGTCGCCTGGGGCGGAACCACCTGGTCGGTTCCTCCTCCCTACGGTGGGGGTTTGGCCTCCGGAAGTCTAGCCTCAGTAGGTAGTGGTCTGACCACGACAGGGGAATGATCTCATTTCCCCTCAGACCAAGATCATAACTCCACTGCTCCGAGAGGAATACGAGGTCGAGTGTATGTCCTGCCAAGTGGGTAGGGCCTCGAATTACCTGGGTCAGGCCCATGGCTGTCATGGAAGCCATGAACTCCTGCGCTCCATCAGAGCGTTCACCGAGCGAAGGCAGATTGAAGTCCCCCAGAACCATCAGTCTAGGGAACTCAACTGCCAGCTCGGCTATTGACTCGAGGAGCGCAGGGAGGGCCGCTGCAACGCAGTTGGGAGGCAGGTACGTTAGCAGCAAACCCGCTTGACCCTTGAGGTCCAACTTCACTAGCAGGGACTCACACCCGACAAGCTCCGGAGCAGGGATCCTACGAGGAGCTAAAGACTCCCGGACTACAATAGCCACACCGCCACCCCTTCCCTGGGCTCTCGGCTGATGAAGCACCTGAAACCCGTCTGGGCACAGCTCTACGAGGGGGACTCCTCCCTCCGTGCCCAGCCATGTTTCAGTAATACATGCCAGGTCTGCCCCCTCGTCTACAATCAAGTCCCGGACGAGGGGAGCCTTATGGATAACAGACCTGGCATTTAGCGACAGCAGCCTGAGACCAGGGTCCTGATTGCTCACGCCATCTGACCTTGGAGTGGGACTCATAGGGCCGGAAGGAGGGATCTCTGCAATATAGCGAACCCTCCTTCCCCTATAATGGCCAGCCCTAAAGTCCCCGCCATATCTGCCTCTCCCTGTTATGACCGCAATGCTCCGACTCTCTCCCGTGGGCATAATTCCCCCAACCACCCCCATGGCCCCCGCTTGCCCCGCCAGGTCCTCCGAATCATTCATACTCAAACTCTCACACAAGCAGTCCTCACTGATAGAATTAAAACACAAATACAGCTAAATAAAAATAAAAGTGAGATCATTCATACAACCAGACAATCCCATGCACTCAACATACCAGTTAAAATTAGAAAATGATAGGGTTGCGCAGGTTCAAGATAGTATTAAGTTCGTAATAGTCCAACGTAATAATCCACCCTCTCCTGAGGGGGGGGGGGTCACACCCTAATGGGGGGCTCCACTCTTCTCCTTCTGCTATGCCCCAAAGAAAAGTCCACAGCCGGAAGGTCAAAGTTCGATAATATACAAGGCAGTCGTGTGTAATAAAGGGGAGGCAGAAATGCCTGATGTTTATAAGCAAGAATTGTTCAGTCTTATTTCCCTTAAAGTCCCAGAGAGAATCAGCGGACCACATAGGAGAAAGTCTCTTTCCTAGGGTTATATAATGTCCATAGTCTGGTGGGCCAAGATCTAGGGCTGGCCCCAGCTGCTCAAGGCAAAGGCAAAGGGGGGGAAAGCGATGGTTTTCTTGATACCCAAACCTTGTCCCTACTGCTGCCATTATCTGTTGTTCCCAATATTCCTAATAACAAGGAATGATGATTCAGGCAGCTGCGATGGTAAATGGGACAAGGCTGGGGGGGGGAGGGGCGTCCGGACCTTCTTCCTCCTCCTCAGATCGAAACGTCCTACTCAAAGCTCCATCTTCTGTCTTCCGTTCAGTCCCCTAGCCAAGCAGGCAACGGCCCAGGGACCCTAGGAGTAGACAGGCAGCTGGCAGCAGAGTCAGCAAGATAACGGGAGGAGGATGTCCGGGGGGGGGGGGCTACGAGCTGGTAAACGCAGCCAATCACCCCAACCACCCCAACCACAACTCCCAATAGTCCTTAACAGGTTAGTCTTCGCCTTCAAGATGGTTAGATGGTAAAATAATTAATTATTTCTTGATAAGAAATGGGTAATGCCCATTAGTAGCAAAGAGCTGCTGACAATCGTAACTCTCTACTGCCACCTCATGGTCATCTGGATTTTTGCCATCCAGATCTGGTAATCAAGAGTGTAAAAAGTCAGCATTTGTTAGAAGCCACCACAACATTGCTGATTCTTTTGACTGAATTAATATTATTATATTATGCTGGGGACAGAACAATGAACTGTATATGAAAAGGTCTTGTCTTTACTTTGTACCCAGATTACAATCAATCTTGGTCTGAACCTGTGTTAGTTTAGATGGGTGTTTTTGCCTACACTGCGGGATATTTGCCTCTGTCCAGAACACATATCCCTTAGTTATGGCATTCTTCTTTTCCTAAATTCTTCTTATACTCAGGTTTTTTTTTCTTAATAAAACTTTACTGACTCACTCCTTTATATCTTAAAAACTCTGTTCTACTCCAATCCTTACCTCTTTAAAACCTCCTTATTGTAGTTTGGCTAATGCTGAATCTCTGAGCAAGTAATGAATTCCATGTAGCTCCCAATATGGTATATTTTGAAGATGTGGAGCATGCTGGTTGATGCGAAGTAATCTGGATATGCCCAGTATGGAAGGAAGACCATTTGGGGAATTTTCTTTGTACTCTGTTGAATTCTTTATACCGAAGATAGGATATTAAAGAATGAACACATTTTAAAAGAGACAGATTAGCACACCATTCACTTATGAAATGATATGTTATTCCTAAAGGTGACGGCACAGAAATATTTCTTATACATTGTTCTCCTTATTTAGATGTTGTTACATCAATGATGAAATGAATGAACTGGTGATATGAATGACCAAAAGTCTGACATAAAAAGTAGTCCAAAGGCTGATCTAAAGGATGAACATAAATCTGAACATAAGAACGATCTTAAGAGTGAGCCGAAATCTGAACCGAAAAGTGAACCGAAGGCTGAAGCAAAAGGTGAACAAAAAGCTGAGCCAAAAGATGAGCTGAAAGATGAGCAAAAGACGGATGAATATAAAAACCTTGATTTTGAGCAAATGAAAGCCAAGGCCCCAAAGCTCTTGGCTCATATGGTACGCATGCTTATCACATGGCAAAAAATGGGCTTCCATGTGCCACGAGGTGTCAGGAACATATTTGAGTTTACCTGGGACGAGCTCATAGAGATAGCACCAAGAAAATCTTTCGCTGGTTTATATTGTCCAATTGTCAAATTCCTCCCCTATGACGAGGCTGAGCTGGCCCAGGCAACTGTATCAAGAATTCAAAAGGTGGGTGCTACACCCTCAGCGAGGACAGCTAATTATATGGTTTCCCTTGAAAGTCAGCCGATGCTCATGAAATTCCAAAAACGGTCTATACATCTCCTGACAGAACTTCTGAAGTTAAAGATGAAGATAATGATTGATTCCGTTGCTGGTGAGACTCCTTAGTTAAGAGTTTGTTTGTCTGCCATAACCGATGGAATTCTATTTGGAGAACTTGAACCTATGCAGCCAAGAGGTTCATCGGCGTTGGTATATGTGGGAGGACTAAAAGCAGGGCATCAAGTGTCGATAGTTCCATGCAGTTAGAGGGGAAATAAGAGCTGTTACTAATGACAAGGAGTGCTGTTAAAACATGAATTATACATACATACACTGTCTCTTTGCACTTCTACCATCGGGCAGAAGACATCAAAGTATAGCCAGCCAAACAAATAAATTTAAAAATAGTTTCTATCTTTGGCCTGTCAGACTTTTAAATACAACCACAATCACTCCATGCACATGCGGAAACGTATGGCTAGTTTTTTTCTTTTTCTTTCTTTTTTTGTTTCTGCTATAATTTTGCACCAGTGAGGCTAAAACCAATTTCGTTGTATTTATTTTGTACAATGACAATAAAGACTATACTAATACTAATACTAATACTAATACTAATACTAATACTAATACTAATACTAATACTAATACTAATACTAATACTAATACTAATACACACACACACACACACACACACACATACACACAGGATTCATGTTGAAGGAGCTAGTTCAGATCATACTGGAGTGTGGACTGGAAATTTTTTTCAGGAGCCCTGTGCAACATTTTGGGATTCGGATAAAAAAAAAATTCTAGGAGTGGAGAGATGAGTTAATAATGACAACAGCATAGCAAATAGTAACAACACTGTTGTATGAAGGTAAATGCAAGGTTAATTTGGCAGCTATGTCTCTTACTCTGGCACCAATTCAGAATGATGTAAGAAACATTGGCTTTACTCTGAATAGGTTTTGCAAGTTCAGTAATCTTATTTTGAAATCAAATCTGATTATATCATATCTTGTAATTATTATGCCCACTGTGGGATTCCTTGCAAAAATTGATAGTTTCATCAGAATTACAAAATGAATCTCACAAAGGAAGCTCTACCCCTTGTCTGTTGTGCAGGTGATACCACAGGATAGACAGACAGACAGACTGATATATATATATAGAGAGAGATATATATAGAGAGAGACATAGAAATACAGACACAGACCCACATAATGACACGTTCAGAGACATAGAGACACAGACACACACACACTAGGGTAAAAAAATAATAAAAATAAGAGATAGTTTCAGAATAATTTTTGGTTGCCTCAGGAAAGACCCTCTGTAGCATATTCATCAATAGTCCTCAGTAATGAGGGTTAGGAACTTGGTTTATTAAGGAAAGTAAAAACAACAATATTTGTTCTTGAAGCAAGAAATTATATTGAGATACATATGCATATGCATGTACACACACAATATAGATAGATAGGAAAGTAGGTATAGATATAGATGTGTGTACACACACACACACACACACAAACACACACACACACACACACACACACACACACACACTAGCTGAGGGTATTTATTTATCCTGGGTATTTATTTATCCCGATCCTGTATTAGACAGGAAAAGCCATTGCTCACTGTGGTGAGAATTAGATATCTAATTGCCCTGGCCAACAGCTTGGGAAAAATTCTACAGGGAACAGCCTTTAAGGTGATTATCTGCATTAGCAGGCACCTTCCCCAACAACTTGCCCTCTTTGCTTGAAGCTGAGGGCCTAGGGGTTTGTTTGTTTGTTTGTTTGTTTTAAAGAACCAATCCCCTTTATCCAGTGGGAGCCCCTTGTGGAGTATTGTGAAGCCATGGCAACTCCATTGTGCTGTACAGTAGAAGCCATTTAAGGCACAACAGGCTATATCCTAACAGAATACTATCACTGTGAAAAGTACTGTAATTCGACACTAGATATAATTCATTCCTTTTCATTTCAGAGTTATGCTGGAATACACACAGCAGTGTTGGGTTGCTCCTGGTCCAGCCCTGTTTGGCCAAAGTGGTAGTAGCAGCGGTGGGAGGCCCCTCCCACCCATCTAGAGGCTTCTGCGCATGCGTAGAAGCATTGTGTGTGCTTGGGAGCGCACCCAAACCAGTAGTAAAAATATTTGCAGCCCACCACACACACACACACACACACACACACACCACACCACACACCAAGGGGTGCTAGAGTGTCTTACCCTCCACAGTATTTTTTTTCCAGAGAGTAAGTCATCTGTGTACCAAGTTTCGTTAAAATTGCTCCAGGTATTCCAGAATTATGCTGGAACACACAGAGACATACGGACACTCCCCCTCCCCGAGGGATATTAAGAGTGTGTTGCCCCCCACAGTATTTTTTCCAGAGAATAAGTCATCTTTATACCAAGTTTGGTTGATATTGCTAGAGGCATTCCAGAGTTATGCTGGAGCACACACACACAGAGGCACACACAGACACACACAGATACACACACAGAGACACCCCCCCCCCAAAGTGGTGTTAGGAGTGTCTTACTCCAACAGTATTTTTTTTCCAGAGGGTAAGTAACCTGTGTACCAAGTTTGGTTAAAATTGCTCGAGGCGTTCCAGAGTTATACTTGAACATACATCCATACATCCTTTTTTACATATTGGGGCGCGGGGGAGAAGAAGAAAGATTCGAGATTCATTCATTCATATTCATATATACACAAACACATACAATTGAAGGTACTCCTACCTCCTCTTTTCCTCAGAACAACTGTCATCTTGGGCTGAGAAAAATGACTGGCCCAAAGTCAGCCAGCTTTCATGCTTAAGGGAGGCATAGAATTCACCCTCTCCTGGTTTCTTGGCCAGCACCTTCACCATTACAACAAATTAGATTTCATTATGCTGATTATGCTTTTCTGTGTAGATTTCTGTTTGTAAGATCTGAATGATCACTGGAATATATGGTCGTTCTTTCATTCTTAGGTCCCAATGCTGACGAGCTTGCAAAACGATTCCTGGAAACTGGTCAACAGCTAAGCCCCAAAACCCGGGAGGAAGCAGCGGAGCTTATGAAAGAACCCAGAAGGAAAGGTCAGAGAAGAAATGGACTCACAATGCATTTGGACCCCTGGAATTTATCACCTGCTATTTCTGTTGTAGTTCAGTACTTTCCTTTCTAGAAACTTGAGCAGTGGTGGGATTCAGCCAGTTCGCACCACTTTGGGAGAACCGGTTGTTAACTTTCTGAGCAGTTTGGTGAACTGGTTGTTGGAAGAAATCATTAGGGCAGAGTACCGGTTGTTACATTATTTGAATCCCACCACTGAACCTGAGTTGGAAATGATAGTACAAATGGTACCAAGATATCTCTCAAAACCCCCAGAAGAGTTCTGATTCTTTAACTGGTTGGCAGGTGCAGTCAGCTTGTTATTGTCATCAGTTTTAAAACTTTCGTGCCCTGCCCAGCTTTGCTATGCTCCTCCGAAAGCTAAACTCTAGTGATTCAGGAACACAGATTGATAGTAAAGCCTCACAATGGTGCACATTGTGCAAAATGAGGTTACAAAATACTCCACAGAGGAAATGGTCTATATTGTCTCACTGCTGAGGAGGGGTGACATTTTAATGATCCTTCACATAAACACTAGGAATGTGTAATGGATTTGCCAGGGCCTAGATAATGAGAAAAGACAAGATAATTTGGAGTGTTTCCTTAGAGCGCTTTCAAATGCCGTAAATGCAGTTTGGAATGCCCTGGAAGGGGAAGGTTAATCCTCACCTCCCTCGGTGTCACTACAGTTCTAAGCAGAATAATTCTTTTCCCACTTTTAAAATAAATTCAGAGACAGGCAATTCACTTTGGATGCCCTGTAGCAGATAGCTTTATAGAGGTAGTTAAAGGCAAGCCACAGAAGACTGGTTTATGTGTGATTATCAGACAGTCATAATACCTAAAAAGAAGACACTTGGAGGATTAACATGAGGGAATTATGTGTGGCTTCCCCCACCCCGGCCCCATCACCACAATCCCCTGTTCTCCCCAACCTTCATACATACTCTCTCGAAGTTTTGACTCAACTATTTTTGTTAGGTATGTCAAATAAGGCTAAATCTCTTCATGTCTAATGGATTTATCCAACTGTAGCCTGGATTATCACGCATGGACACACATGGACCCACCTACAGCACAACAATACACATTTATTTGATTCTATCTGTAGCTCCAGTCTCCTCTCCTTACGTTTTTGGGCTTCTGCCTTGTCCTTAAAGCTGGAGCTTATCACGAATGCCAAAGGTGCAATGAGGTGAAAAATTATTCATAAATGAAACAGTTGCATAAAATAAAATAAAAAAAATGCTATGCCACAGGCACATTTTGCAGGATTGCCCTGGTAATGTGGTGTGCCATGTTACTCTGACCATTTGTAAAATAAAAATTCTTTTGTGGTAAGAGGGTACTTTTGGGGTGTGGGTTTGTGTTATACTTTGACCCTCCATTTTTGTAGGTAAAATTCGGCTTTTTACTTCCTTTCCAGTTTGAAGAATGGCCTATTATTTTTTTCAGTTTACAGTTTTTATTCGTTTATAATATAAAATACAAAAATACAAAAGCAAAGTAGCAAAAATAAGGGAGGGAAAGGGGAACGGAGAAGTGTAGAAAAGAAGGGGGGAAAAAAATGGTGTTCACTTCCGACTCCCTCTGATGCAGTAGAATAAGATAATAACATCAAACCTCAAATTTTTACTTTTATATAATAGTATAAACTACCCATTTCTATAACAACAAATCTAATCAGTGAAACCCAAATTCAACATTTCATTTTTTACCACCTCGAGCACAAAGTCCAGAAGCAGTATTCAAATAGAAACAAAAGTATTTATG
Organism: Thamnophis elegans; assembly: GCF_009769535.1. NCBI lineage: Eukaryota > Metazoa > Chordata > Lepidosauria > Squamata > Natricidae > Thamnophis > Thamnophis elegans. The sequence goes on from NC_045542.1 coordinate 121,198,897, forward strand.
GTTTTTTTCTTTGACCAAAGCAGTCAATTTAGCCATCTCTGTAGAATGACCTGCTGGTGTTAATGTGTCTTTATGAGACCATCGTTTCTTCAAATTCCATCTCCTCAGAATTAAACTAGGGAAATAATGCTGGCAGAGTCAATATCTATCTCAAGAGCCCACTAGTAAGTCATACCTGTATTTCATTCATGGAAAACATAAGTAAGCTTTAGTGAGCTCTCAGCTCCATTTTCTGCCTACCTCTCTTTTAGTAAATTTCTGCTGTCAGCCTGAAATGGCTACGTGACAATGCAAAGCAGGGGACTTCCTAGGAAGGGGAGATTCACTTTCACAGAAATTCCTAAGCCAATTCAATGGTGCGTTTCTAATCGATTTATTACCGGTTGGCTGAGAGGGTGTTTTGCGTTGCTGCGCATGCGCAGTTGACTGAAAACTGTTCTGCACATGCACAGAAACATGACGTCGATGGCAGAAGAGACCAGGGAACCGGTTTGGGGGCGTGGCAGCCCTGGATCACTCCTGGTTCCAGCGATCCAGGTCGCCATACCACTACTGGTTTGGCCGAACCGGTCCTAACCGGTAGGAACCCACCACTGCAATTTCACTTCAGATACTTGAGGATTTTCTTTGAGCCCCAATTAAATAGAGAAAGAAATAATGACATAGAAAACCTTCATGGGAGACTTTCAATTCTTTAAAATGATTTTGTCCTTTTAGCTTGAAATTTTCTGGCATTTTCAGGTGGCAACCCACATGTTGCAGCTCTTCCCCTTTAAGATTAAACCTAGAGAAGAAAAAGGTCTGCCGGAGGAGGGGGACATGACTGAGAGAAGACTCTCAGAGCCCTCTCACAGAGAAGAGAGTCAACTCCTCTATTGTTTCCAAAACATGAATGTATAGGACAGTATTATAGGATTTAAATATGAGGGGCAACCTAATTGCTATCATCTTTGCATTACATCCCAGTATGATCCCAGACAATGTGATTTAGCAGCCAGGATTTATGGAGGCATTCAGGGGTATTTCCATGGCAAGGGCTACATTGGACATGAAAGAGGTTGTGCTCCCCAAAGAAGGCTGTGGGTACCGGCCCTAAAAGAAAGTTGAACTTTCTCTTTCTTAAATTAAAACTTAATAGAAGTGTTATGCTTGCTCCCTGCAGTAATCATGTATTTGATCCTCCCCCCCCCCACCTCTGCCCACCTTCTATCACATTAACAGTTACTACTTTCCCAGAAATTTTTAGATGTTTCTACAATATTCACCAAATGTTTGGGCCTTTGAGGTTCAGGGTATCTGGCCCTGGCTTATAGCTTAGCAGCTCTTATGAACTAAGTCACTATTTTTAATACTGTAAAATACGATTCTTTTATGTGAATATATAAGCATTAAAAATAGTGACTTGGTTCTTAGCACGATGTGTGAATGCAGTAGGCCAGGTATCTCAAACCCGTGGGCCAGATGCATCATGTGCTGGCCCTGCCCCAGGGGGAAAAAGTCCCAATATGTCATGTGACGCCGCCATGATGACGCGGGTTTGACACCCTTGCAGTAGGCTGATGGAACCTGTTATTTAGCTGTGTTGCAAATTGTTTCTGTTACATACTGACAGCCAGTATGGTAGATTCCACCAAGGTTCCCCGATCCAGTGGGGAAATACTGAATGGTGATTGTCTAAGATGTTTGACGGCACCCTATATAAAAGGGAATGCTATCAAACAAAAGGTTGCTGGATTGTACATAGTTTGCACTAATAAAGAGTTGTTGTTACTGTTAGCCTGAGTCTGCCTCTTCCATTGACCCAATTTAACAATTTCTATGTAGTTACTCTATTTTAAATTCTGTACCTAATGAGCATATGTTTACTTAACTTATTTTCCCTTACTCCCATATGTTTTCTTTACCTTACTGTATTTTCCTTACATTGGAAAATATTCTCAGTCTGCTAACCTTGGATCTGGATTTTTGCTCTAGAATAATAGTATCACTTTTCAGTGGAATACCTTCAAGCAGAAGTTAGGAAGCTTTCTCCTTAGATACTAAAGATTTCAGTTCTTTTACACAGAATATGAGTTTGGGCAAGATGGCATCCAACTCCCCTCTACTTTAATTGAAAATTTAGCTGTCAGGTCAAAGTTGATTTCTACACCAGAGTCAAGTAGCTCGCACAGCATCAAACACTGAAGGCATGCTTTTCAGGTTCTGAAAGTACCCATGATTCTTTTGTATGAGAGAGGATAATTTTGAAAATATATGAACCTAACTTTCACATAGAAAAATGTGCTATCCTGAAGGACAGTCCTGTGGCTGTATTTTCAGAAAAATCACTGTAACATCATTGGCACACTTTCATTTAATTATGCCTAGAATTGTAACCTGACTAGGCCATTCTATATGTGTCTACTGTGAAATAAATCTCATTGAATTCAGTGGAAAATACACCCAGGTGTGGGACTGTCAGTGTAACTTTAAGATTGCAAGCTTTCTTTTATTCCCTTACTTAAAAGTAAGCTTCACTGAATTCACAGGGAGCTATTTTGGAGTAAATATTGTTCCAAAAGTCATTTTGCTATCTTAGCAAAGTTAGCACCACAGTAGTGGCTAAAATCTTAATGGGCTGTTAAGGGAACGCATACATTTTCTGGCTCTGGGGAATATAATCCATTAGCAGATTTTTAGGAGGAACACATTTAATTATGGCAACACGTTTAATTTGGCTTTTGAAAGGCTATTCTGTTTTGTTTATTTCCCATTCAAGTCTGTCCAATTCTTAGGGACCACCTGGACAAGTCCCTGCAGTTTTCTTAGCAAGGTTTTGTAGAAGTGATTTGCCGTTGCCTTTTTCCTAGAGCTGAGAGGAACTGACTGGCCCAAGGCCACCTAGCTGGCTTTATGCCTAAGATAGGACTAGAGCAGGACTGGAACTCATAGTTTCCCAATTTCTAGCCTGGTGCCTTAACTACTGCACCAAACTGGCTCTCATTCTGTATTGCGGGCCTAATTGGCAAAAGAAAACTTGGGACTGTATTGGTTGGAAACACATGGAAGAGGCCTTCATCATAGACAATGGCTAAAATTATGGTGATGATGTAATTGTTAGGGAGCTGAAAGGTACTATGTGTAATTAATTCTAAAATTACAAGTAAACACAGAACTTCAGCTTTTGTCATTCATTACTGCACTGAATTATCTCATAACCTTTTTTGTTTAATAGAAGGAAATGTTTGATGTCATGCCCCCAGAAAATAAATAATCAGGATCAATGCTATTCTGATTAATCTTCTGGTTTCCTGCTTAAACCACATATCTACAAAAGATTTAAGTTTCTTGAATCATTCCTATGAATTTAGGAATCCAACACTTCCTTTTTTGGATTTTCTTTCTCTTTTCATTAATAGCAATGGTACCAGAGCACACTTTTTATTTCAAAAATAATGTATTTTGCAATTATGACCCACAGTATCTTTTCTACCTACAGGAGGGCGTAGTACAGTCCAAACGGCGCCAGCAATTCCTATAACTTCCACTACCCAACTCATACAGCAAATGTCATTGTCCTGCCTTTGCTTTTCATTGTCATTCAAAGAGGTCAAACCACAAAAGAGCTCAGGTAAGGACCATTGCAAAGATTGCTGAGTAGAAATATAACACGGTACTCCAAGTGGGAAGAGGTAAAATAAGAGATATGCAGGAGAGATATCCGAATGCCATTTTTAAAATATGCATTCAAGATCAATGGGCAGAGAGATAGCTTTTGACAGCTGTTGTGATGGAACTTTGCCTGGGTTCCCAGGAGGGAGGAGCAAGAGACAGTGAAGTTTAGATAGTTTGGTTGGGAGGAAGAGGATCAAGATAGCTCCTCCCTAGACGTTTTTCAGAGTATATATTTAATGTTGAAAGTAATTTGCTTTAATTCGACAAGATTTCTGTCTGTAGGTGAAGAACAATAAGGGAAACTGCTTAGAAGAAACACAGCATGTCTTTCTTGGGGATTTTTTTTTTTTTTGCAACCTGGCAGCTATCCTGTCATCCTTAATACCAGCTATTCTTTGTAATAGCATACTCAGTGAGTTTGAAAGAGCAGGATTGTAAATAGAATAGGGCAACAAAAAGGAAAATATTAACATTAGCCAGACAGAAAATAATCTTTAGGATCAAAGGCTTTGGGGAAGACTTCAAATAACACTGCTGAGGACCACGAATTCAGTGGGATCCACCAGGAAAGGGATCAACAGCATCAACAGCTTGTTACTCACTAGCAGGTGCAAGTGAGTAACAAGCATTTTTAACAAGCATTGCAAGAATATTAAAAAGAGTGCATTGATTGCCTGAAGGTAGCTGACACATTGTTGTTGCTGAATCTCCTATATGTGGCCTCATGAACATCTTCAGCAGCCACAGGTTAACCTGAAAAAATTATTAAATATGATTTTTACAGATACACTAAAAGTCCTAATAAACAATATAGAATAATAAATGATAAGCACAACAAGCCCTGTTAATTCTATTTTCTGTTTGTTTCCTTTAACTTTTTAAGAAGATGGTTAGTTGCTAAATTAAATCTGATAAAGGTTTCATAGAAAAAAGTATTTGGTGACAATATGATTTTATGATCTGTTTAAAGCAAGGTTTGTCAACTTTGGTAATTTTAGGACCAGTGGACTTCAATTCAGTTCTAGGCTGCATAAACAGAGGGATAGAATCAAAATCATGTGAAGTGTTAATACCACTTTATAATGCCTTGGTAAGGCCACACTTGGAATACTGCATCCAGTTTTGGCCGCCACAATGTAGAAAAGATGTGGAGACTCTAGAAAGAGTGCAGAGAAGAGCAACAAAGATGATTAGGGGACTGGAGACTAAAACATATGAAGAACGTTTGCAGGAACTGGGTATGTCTAGTTTAATGAAAAGAAGGACTAGAGGAGATATGATAGCAGTGTTCCAATATCTCAGGGGTTGCCACAAAGAAGAGGGAGTCAAACTGTTCTCCGAGGCACCTGAGGGTAGAACAAGAAGCAATGGGTGGAAACTAATCAAGGAGAGAAGCAAATTAGAACTGAGGAGAAATTTTCTGACAGTTAATCAGTGGAACAACTTGCCTCCAGAAGTTGTGGATGCTCCAACACTGGAAGTTTTTAAGAAGATGTTGGATAACCATTTGTCTAAAGTGGTGTAGGGTTTCCTGCCTGAGCAGGGGGTTGGACTAGAAGACCTCCAAGGTCCCTTCCAACTCTGTTATTCTATTCTATTCTAATTCCCAGAATTCCCCAACCAGCATGAAATGCACACCTCTTAAAGTTGTCAAGATTGGGAAACCTTAATTTAGAGAATAACTCTGAAGAGGTTTTTTTTTAAAAAAAAATCTGTATTTTTCAATATAGGTCAGCTTAAAATCAAAGGTGGTGGCAGCGGCATTGGTCAAGGCAAGGAGTCCATTTTATCTGACAGATTTGATCCATGTCCTGAAGCAAGGGGGAAGCTCCGTGAAATATGCCGCCAAATGTGAGCTTTTTTTCAAACGATTAGAAAAGAAAATGCATTATTTCTACAACAAACAAGCACCAGTGCCTTTCACATATTTGAGTTTCATAGAAATGCTTCAGTTGTATAATAATTTTGTATCTAAACTGACACAGTATGCATCATCCATGAAGCAATATGGAAATGCCAATTGGGATAGGTAACATATTTGAAGGCAGAGAAACGCTTAGAAGGAAATAGTGAAACAACTTGTGGTCAAATCACATGGCCCATCAGCAGGTTGCAGCACTTATATCTTATATATTATATGATAAAGCAATGTAATTTATGGAGCATGGATGGCCTGGAGTGGAGAGGATCCCTATTAGTATGAGGCAAAGAAATAAGCAAGGCTGCTTTCTTGCAGATATGCTTACAAATATTTGTGCATTTATATTGACTTGTTTAATCTGGAGCAAACCAAATGTTTGAAGTTTCAATAAGATGGTTTCTTCCCACTTCCTTAAAAATGACAGTCTAATAAGAATGTCATGGTGGAGCAGTACTGCAGGCTTCTTCAGCTGACTGCCGGCTCTCTTTGGCAGTTTGAATCTCACCAGGCTCAAGGTTGACTCAGTCTCCCATCCTTCCGAGGTCAATAAAATGAGGACTCAGATTGTTGGGAGCAATATTCTGTTTCTGTAAACCACTTGAGAGAGGGCTGGAAAGCACTGTGAAGTTGTATATAAATCTAAATGTGCTAATCATTTGCACCTGATTCTTAATTTTAACTACTTCAGGTAATGTTCAATGCAGGGATGCCACATATAAAATAGCAATAGCAATAGCAGTTAGACTTATATACCACTTCATAGGACTTTCAGCCCTCTCTAAGCGGTTTACAGAGTTAGCATATTGCCCCCCAACAATCCGGGTCCTCATAAAAGTTGTACTTACATTTATTTAAATTACACAGTAGACTACAAAAGTAAATAGTGTGTGATATTTATTATATCATATACCCTTTATCTATCACTGTTGTTAAGATGTAAGTCAAATATGCATATGTTGAAATATGTTTTTAAAAGTCAAAACTGTCAATGAGAAGTACTGACATTTTCATATATATGTAGATGATAGTAATTTCCTTTCTCATTCTTCTAGATACAGGGGTGAGGAGGATTATTACTGCCACTGTAAGGGATCCAGAAAAATGTCAACATCTTGTTTTATAGTTCTTTTTCTGCAAGATTAGGGCTTAGAACAGGACTGGGAGGTCTGTGGTCCACATGCATTCTCCCAGGCCTGAAAAATGGGCCAATTAATTTGGTCAACATAACAGATAAATTCCAAAGTGAGGGTGGGATGGAAGCAGGTAGCTGTCTCCAAAGGAGATTTTTTTTTAAAAAAATATATATTATTACATCTTAACTTTGGCTGTTTTTTTGACATTTTGCAGAAATGATTGACATGTGAACAGAGTGCAAAGCCTCTGAGAGGTGAACTGTCAAATTCTCATACTTATCCCCCCTAAACACAGAAGAAAGTATACTTGATTGTAGCAGTAAATACACACATGCAGCCCCAAATCAATCTAAAAATGGAAATTTGGGGCCAGTTTTGGACACATAAGAGGTTTTTAGGGAGAGGTGGGAGCAGTTTTTCCTCTCAAAAATACCTCATACTTTATTCCAACTATTAAAACATCTTGAAGTTCTATATAAGGGCCTGCAAAAATGGGAGTTTGAGTCATTGTAAAACTTCCAGTCATTCAAAGAACTCAGTAGTTTGCCCCTCAGAGAATTATTGCTATGATTTCTACCCTGAACCTGTCACAATAATTGCTATGAAATTTCCAAGTGCCTCTACAATCTGCTGAGTTATTGTCCCAATCATTCAAATATTGATCTAGGGTGATTTCTCCCTTTCTAACCATCACATACCTTTCAACCATGAAAAAAAATACTAAGAAAAGCATAGGGTTGCAACATTGCCAGCATCCTATCCTGTTATTGTCCCAGCTTACAGGGGCTTTTAAATACAAACATAAGGAATTACAAGTCATAGTAAGGGTATAGTATTGATTGACTCACCTTTCAATTTTGAAATCCACAGAAATGAATTGATCACAGATGCTTTTGACTTGTTTCCAAGAGATTGGGGAATAGAAATGATGTAATATGGAAATTCCTTCTATCTCTTTCCAATTACTATTACAGTTAGCTAATTACAGTTTATTGCTCTGGTGGCTGTGTATGTTAGGAAAGAATTTCTACTTAATCTCCATTTTCTATGACTGTCAAACTAAAATAATAATATTGGAATTATTATTTTATATTTTCAGCTTCTGATCAAGTAACAGATGCTCTCTTTTCCTTGCCTTTCAGTGCTGACACATAGCGTCAGTTTAACTTCCATATGTAATTATGCAAGCAACTTTCATATCTGTCTTTAAAGCCTATTAATTGTCATCGGATTATAGCTTGGGCCTTAGACATGTAAATAATAGCATCATGTAGTGATCCAAATTGAAAGGAGAAAAGAAGATTTGGATCATGTGGAGTGTGCATATAGCATCCTTCAGGAACACCTTAAACCAATTCATGTTTCCCCAAAAGTGTACATTAGTGGTGAAGTATAGTGATGCAAATGGAGAAAAATATATTGCTGCTTTAAAGTGTTTCTAGGAGATACTACATGCATGTCCCTGTATCACAATTTGCCCTTTGCATCTGGCTCTGTGCACAGGAAAGTATATGAACTGTGTTTCAGTCTTTAATTTCCTAAAAAGCTCAGATTCTACTCTCTGCCAGAGCTAATCTCCAGAGCAGGAGTGTTGTTGTTGTTAAACAAAATACCCTCAAAACTCTTAACTTGCTCAATATGGTGTTATTTGAAGTTCTGATTCTTACTCCTTATCACTATATCTATCATGAAGCAGTACCATTATTTCTTTTTCTTTTAGAGAACATGAGAAGTCTGTAGCCAGAGCAAAGGGCCACGTGAGACCCCTAATACTGAAGAATTATGCAACTGTGCACAAGTCACCATCTCAGGCCTTGAGAAGAGCTTCCCTGTCTCAATTAGCCGCTGAGATCAGACGTTCAAAAATGAAAAAGTTATTCTTTTCCATTCCTAATGGAACATCACTGATTTAGTATCCTTATTTTGCCAGGGAGAAAATTGGTGGGTTATTGTTACACTTACTAAAAAGCCTGTTAGAAGTATGCAGTGTTGAAGGCATGTGGACAGCTGCTCATCCATTTGTTCTCTTGGTCTAGCTGCCATCTTCATATGACTTCCAGGCATTTGAGTGCTGCTATTTCAAAGCCTTCATTGAATAGGAACTTCTCACCTTGTTCTGAGGTTGTGGCCTAGTCATGACTGCTCTACTAGGGTGTAATGCTTTAAATATCTATCATTTAAAAGTACCTGAAATTGGAGCAGTCCTAAATCAGTTTCACTTGACTCTCAAGATATTGGTATGTACCTTATCTAAAATGTACCAGATCACCTGGATTTATTTATCAGGTACAATTAGTACACTCAGAACTGTTCTATTTTTCAAAACTGTAATATTTCTGAAAGAGCATTAAGGCCAAACACCTGCCCAGAGTTGTGCATGCTATGCAATTAAGAGAATTCTTACTCTTAATTACACCTTAATAGTCCTGGTCTGCCTCTTCCTCGGGTATTGGTTGAAGGAACTGATTGGATTATTCAAACCCCTGTGGTCTCTGACCACAGGGGTTTGAAAAAGCTGGTTCCCCACTTCTTTTGTGGATCTGCTACCAGATGTGGCGGAGCAATGGAAGAAGTGAGGGGGGACAGCTGCTCAGTCCAGAATAGAATCAAAATCAAAATCAAAAGGACCCAATTTCCCTGCTGCAAAAGCAGAATGGACCTGGAAGATAGTGTCCCAGAACCAGAGGGGAAGAGTTGGTGGTCATCTCAACTTTTACCATCCAAATCCAGTAACCCAACTCTACCACCACCCTTGTAACTACCTGGAGTTTAATTTTCTAAACCCAAGAAAGTGATAGTTATTAGTGCCACTAAAGTCATGTGTAGTTCAGTCTTAAAGGGTATGTTGGAACAAGCTGTGAGTCTGTGCTGGCACTCCCATGACTAAATATTATCCATTCTGTTTCACGCAACAGGAGTCTAGAATTAAACTCTACAAATCCTTTGCATTCTCTCTCTCCCTCCTTCCCCCTTTTTAATTTCCTTGACATCCACTTGGCTATGACTTATTTGGAACTATTTCACAGAAGAACATGCTGCATTTGATCTTGTCACTAAACTGGGAATTTTTAAAAAGGCAGCACATTTTTTTCACATCACTATGATGGCTCAAATGACACTTTCTCTTTTAACAACATGATTTAAACAAAGGTCTGGATGGAAAGCCTTTATAACCCCCTTATTAGCGTTCCATATTTTGGCTAATAGATTCATTTGCTGTGATGTCATAGGTTATGAAAATGTGAGAGGGAAATAGTCTCTCAGGCAGGCTATAGGACAGAATGAGCCGTACGGGGCTCCATTAGAAAATATTATGCAGTAATCTAGAAAAGATTTCACTACTTGTAGGTTGACCAGGTTCAGCATGTAGATAAGTGCAATAGTCTTAGGGCATGGGGTGATAACTGGAAGTTGCCCATGAATGTGATTGCATCAGGGTTGCATGAAAGTGTTTTTGCTGATGCAGAGAAGTTTCCAATTCTTCCCTTTCTCCCGGGAAACTCTCTTCCTTTCAGATGATTTCTGAGCACCACAAGCACAGGGGCAACTCTAGGAAAAATTCCATATACAAGTCTCACCTCCAAGCATTATGAAATAATTCCAAGCTATGAAGGAACTGTGTCACCACGTTTGATCTGAAATATCAACGGATGTCAGTTACATTCATTGTCCTCTGTGACTGAGCATTCCCAATGTGGGAAGTTCAGCAAGAAGTCATCCAAGGTTTGCACTTGAGGAAGATCTATAGCACAGTGTTTTTTAAACATTTTTTTTAATCCTTTCACATTATTTTATTAGACTCATATTGAGAATAGTATCACTTTGCAACTTCAAAGGGCCCAAGAATTTTCCATACTGTCTGAACGAATAGCTAAGTAAGCATCATTTTCATGTGTGCTATTACTTGACCTAATTCAAAGTTATCCGTCCGGAAATATTGCAGTTTTCCAATTTCCCACATGCTGCATTGCAAAGACAATCACCTTTCTGTTTCAGGATGTTCCAACTCAAGGACTTTTAGGCATATTTTCCCCAGGCCACTCATGTCTGTCTTACTCCTTTAAATCAAGGTGAGTCTCATTAATTGATCCTAATAGTTTGAGGTGGATAGAAATGCAACAGAGAAGGCATCCATTAATTGATAAGTGATAGTTGAATTATTAAATCAAAAGAAATATTAATGAATTAATAGACCAATTCCATCAAACCAATGGTTGAAACAAATATTTTCATATTTTCGTACAAATTATGTAAGTTCTCTTGGGACTAGGCAAGTTTCCTGTAAGAGAAATGTATGGTCATCCGGGATATCATAAATCTATGTGATTTCTTCACAGGATCTTTTTCTGTCCAGTACATTCTACACATTGTGGCTGCACAATTTCATTAATAGTAACCACAAAAATATAAAGTTATTAATGAATGCCTGTAGAAATCCATTCATTAATGGAAAAATATCATGTAAGAGGGAAATTATTTCAGTTGTACAGATGAATAATCAGAAAAGAGACCAGTACAAGGTGACATAACTAATCAGTGTTATGGGACTTTTAAAATCAGGTCAACTAGATCCATTTAATCTGGCTATTTTATTGTTATGATTCTCATCCACACTCTTGTTCTAAGTGAAGTAATTAGATATCCCAAGTCTCTGGCTTTAAAGAGCATGTGATATGGCAAGCTATTAATGACCTATGTTAAAAGCTTAACCCCACTGGGTGTAATTAATGACGATGCCACATGGTGTAACTAGGAGAGAAAAAGGTCAACAAAGTGATGAGCAATTGGAATACATTTCAGAGGTGGACTCTGTGAGACCAACATAAAATTTGGCCTGAAGTGATGGCATGAGACATTTCCTGGGAAATAAAGAGCACTGAATACAAACAGTTGAGGGAATTTGGGAAAGCCCACAGAGAAGAAATGGGAGTTGGGTAGTACACCAGTGGAAATCCTGCTTCTTCAAGGAGATATAACATTAGGTGGTGTTAGGTAAGTTAAAAGTCTGAGGAATGCATTGATGTTCAAGGACTCAAACTCATTTTGAGTTGAGCATCTGTATTCATGACACTTGTTCTTTTGAACAGATGGAAACATCTATTAAGATCTACTGTATTTTTCGGAGTATAAGATGCACCTTTTCCCTCAAAAAAAAGAGGGTGAAAATCTGGGTGTGTCTTATACACTGAATACAGCATTTTTTGCCACTTGAGACCCCATCCCCTTCACCAAAATGGCTGTGCAAAGCCTTTAGGAAGCTTTCAGAGTGTTCCTGGGGACTGGGGAGGGCAAAAATGAGTGAAAAATGGGCCGTTTTTTGCTCAGTTTTGCCTCCCCCCAGGAACAATCTATAAGTCTCCAAAAGGCTATGCATGCCCATTTTTTGACAAAAAGTGAGCCAGTTTTTGCAAAAAAAAATTGGCTGTTTTTTGCTCATTTTTGGCCCCTCACCCCCCAGGAAAACTCTACAGGAGCCTCCAAAAGGCTATTCATGCCCTTTTGGGGGGGGGGTTCCCCCCTTTTTGCAAAAAACAGGCTGTTTTGGGGAAGTCTGCAGAGTGCAAAAACTTTTTTTTAAATTTGTCTCTTAAAAATCTTGTTGTGTCTTATACTCCGATGTGTCTTATACTCCGAAAAATATGGTAATTTCAACTAGAAATATGTTACTTTAACTGCAATTTTATCCAGCAAGATTCATTATTATGCAACAATATTAAAATATGTATACTGTGTAGTCTTCATATTTGCAAGAACTCAGCTACCATGGTATAATTTTATCATGAGGTACAGTAGATAGGGGAGCAATATACATCATAATGCAAACTTCATCCCATATGACAGTGTTGGTGAAACTTTTCGGCACCGAGTGGCAAAACAGGACCGCACATGTGCAGGGGAGCACTGGAAACTGGAAGAGCAGCTCCTTGGCACGCATGTGCATGCTGGGAAGCTGAGCTTCCAGTTTTCAGAGTGCATATGTGTGCTGGTCACCTGGTCTTCTAGTTTCTGGCATGCATGTGAACATGAAGGCTAACTGGCTGGCGTGCATGAGTGCACTGGAAACCAGAAGCTCATATTTCTGGCGTCCCCATGCATGCCACAGAGCTGCTTTTCTGGTTTCCATGCATGCCTGTGAGCTGCTTTTCCCCCGGGCAAGAAGGCCAGCTGTGCACATCAGAACCCAGAAGAGCAATGGGCAATGGCTGGCGTCCTGGAGAGATGGCTCTGCATGCCACTTCCGGCATGAGTGTCATAGGTTTGCCATCACGGCCATATGAATTTGCGGGTAATCACATCACCTATACAAAAGGGCAGAGCTTGTGTCATGATACCACCTCTTATGTTTTGCCATTTTGGTATTACCATGTGTAGGAACCAACACCCTTGATCATAGCTATGTTGCATTGTACGGACATTAAATGGATAAAAAATACAGTATGATAGAGCAGTCCACTGAGGCAGAACTCTGGGCTTAGGACCACTGAATTCCTCAATATTTATTATGCTTATAATATTTTTGCAATGAGAAAAGCCAAAAATATTACTAGTTAACATCTTCAGCAGCAACCTTACAGTAATATTTGCTGTGACTTGACTGTTTTCCCCTTACTCAGCTTTTCTGTGGCGTTACTGATGAATCAGGAAGGTGGGATAGTTAGAGACAAATATGGCCATTTAACCCACCGCTGGAGCTGGTATTCCCGAAAAGAAGTTCTTCAGTCATTAGATTTTCAGGTATGAATTTGGACTCTTGCTTAATGAGACACCACCATTGTTTTTGGCACTTTTTAACAATTACTCTACAATTTTAGGTCAGTCATTTCTTCAGTTGGGTTCAGGTTCTACAAATACCAGAGAGATGTATTCGGATTGATTCCTTGTGGTAACTACTTTCACATTTTATACCCTCATGCATTGCCACCAGGCACTGAAACATGTTTTTAAAATATGTGTACTTATCATACATAAGGTAATACCTTATGGTAATACATGTTCACAAGGATTACACTCTTATAAAAAATCCATTGACAAAACAGAATTTGAGGCAGGCAGGCAGACAGTAGGTTACAGTGAAATAAAATGGTTTTCCTAGGTGACCAGAGTTACAGAACATCCTCATTTTTTTGCTGCTAATTAGTTTTCATTTGGATTTTTGCAGGCCTATGGGAGCCAGAGATTTATTCTTCCTTTCCCAATGCTACCCATGGTACAAGTAGTGATAAAAAAGCAAAGTGCTCCGTAGGATTATGTGATGTTTACTTTTGCTTCCTGACATTTCTAATAAGAATATGAAATTGAGAAGAGAAATTATTGTTTTTATTTCAAAGCCTCTATTGATATCAATGAGAGCTTTTTGTACATTGTAAAGAACGTCTTCACAGTCATTGTCATCCATTAATTAAAAGGTTTTAACATTTTCTCAAGCCATGGTCCATTCCTGGTTAACCACGTGAACACAGCAGTGCAATTTCTTCACAGTAGTTTAGAAGGAGTTTGCCACTTTCTCCTTTTCAGGATGTAGATCATCATCATCATCATCTCAGTCTAAAATATATTTCCTAGATTTTCCCCACTGAAATACTAACCAGGTACACTGCTGCTTAGGTTTCCAGTCTAGACAAAGTTGGCCAGGTAAAACCACCCTCAATATAATTAATATAATATCTAGTAGATCAGTGGTGGGATTCTATTTTTTTACTACCGGTTCTGTGGGCGTGGCTTTGTGGGTGTGGCAAGGGAAGGATCCTGCAAAGTCCCCATTCCCTCCCCACTCTCAAAATTTCCGCTACCGGTTCTCCAGAACTGGCTGAATACCACCTCTGGTATAGACTCAAGAGTTTCCATTTGTCTCAGATTGTGTTTGCTGTGGATGTATACCCATGTGTTAGTTTCAGCCTATCTGCATCTTTGCTAGTCCAGTTAAAAAGACTGTCAGACATGAAAACAGTGGGAAAGTATCAGTTCTGATTGGATCTGCCCCATGACTCTGATTTATCTTTTGTTTTGTTTTTATTTCTTAGATAAATGAACATTTAAAATTAAAGGTTCTCAGCCAAAATTCCATGACCATTACTTTTGCTGCCTTGAATGAAACCATCACCTTATCTTTGATAAGACCTGGATGTCTGCATGTATGCAAGGCTGATAAGCAGGTACTAAGCACCCCCCCCCCAGTGTTTATTGTTGTTGTTGTTTTTAAACAGAGGGCTGATTTCCAATAAAGGGCTGGCACAATAAAGAGATCTCTCTGCATTCTGTAACCCTAATTAAAAGTCAGAAGAATTTGTGCTTGCCATGTTGTGTGTCTCATGACCCACTAGGAGATAGCCAGTGTGGTAAAGTTGAGAAAGCATTGAGGTAGTGTTAGGTTCCAGCAGTTTCCCCAAGCCACTGAAATGCCAAAGAGAGTGAGACTTGAGACGAGGCTTGCAAAAAGTATCAGCTTTTATTTATGGCCATAGCAAAGGCTGGGTGACAAAACTATATTCAAAACATACAAACAATTGCATGAAAGGAATAGCCACCCCCTGCAAGAGTGGCTCAGAGTATTATATACATTTTAGGCAGATAGAAACAAAGTTTATCCAATCAGAGACAAAGAGTCATTACCAATGTGACCTTTAAAGCATTCTTTTGTTCAAGCTCCTGTCTCTGTCTACCTTATCTATGGAGTATTCCTATAGCCTTGTGTAGGGGGTGGTAGCCCCCATTTGCCAAGTTGTTTTTCCAGGCAGAATGCTTTAAGGCAGTGGTTCTC
Organism: Thamnophis elegans; assembly: GCF_009769535.1. NCBI lineage: Eukaryota > Metazoa > Chordata > Lepidosauria > Squamata > Natricidae > Thamnophis > Thamnophis elegans. The sequence continues at coordinate 121,214,363 of NC_045542.1, forward strand.
AACCTGTGGGTCGGGACCCCTTTGGGGGTCGAATGAACCTTTCACAGGGGTCGCCTAAGACCATTGGAAAACACATATTTTCGATGGTCTTAGGAACCAAGACACCAATTTTATGGTTGGGGGTCACCACAACATGTGGAACTGTATTAAAGGGTCACGGCATTGGGAAAGTTGATAACCATTGCTTTAAGGATTTATGAGCCAAGAAAACTCCCTAGTTTGGTTCCTTTATCTATGCGGCCTGATATTCCCCTGTAACAATTTTTTCTATGATTTCAAGAAGGTGTCTAGCTTTGAAGCCAAGAATAAAAGCGAGACGCAGCAGTGAGATAACATTTGCAGTAATGCCATCCAGTATTAAGGTTACAACTTGCTGGGCTAGAAAGCAACTAACTTCTGACAACATACAATAATATAAGCAGAAGCTTAATTCTTGATAAATAATTTCTAGCAGTATAACATATCAGAAGCAAACAGCAAATGTTGGTTTAATCAGTAACAATTATATAGTAACATAAGCAATTCACGATAAAAGCAAATAGCCAATAATTGATTCATGTACTCCTTCAGTAGCATTGGGAAGAGTCTGTTGTGGCCCATTGGCTGCCAACAGAGCTAGCTGCAGAGTGAGACAAGGAGGAAGTGGAGGGAGAAACCTGGGCCAGCTTCAGAGGCTTTGGAAGGCTCTGATAAGGAAACAGCATCAGAGACACAGGCCCAGCAGGGGCCTTCCGTCCTCCCCCAGGTGGAGAGGCAGCTGTCTTTGGGGCCTGAGCTGAGTGAAGGGGAGGAACAGATAGGCCCCATCCCAGATGCACGTATGTGCAGAGAGGAAAGGAGAGGAAAGCAGTGAGCTGGCTTTCAGGGAAAAGCAGAAGTGGACGCCAGCCAGCCCCTCCCTGCCTGGGAAATAAAAATTAGGGGTTTGGGAGTGGCCTGTTGTCCCAGACAACCGTTCGCTTTCTAGTACACAGCAAGCAATTCAGATTCCTTGGCCGGAACCAGGTATGTTGGGACTAATTACGTTTGCTTTTTGTTTATCCACGTGAATAAAAAAAAACTACCCTGTTTGAAAAGGGGTTTGTTTTTACTCGTGAGTAAGCAGCTTATCATTACTTGTTAAGGCTGGATCAGAACACATTCTAGTTCAATTTCACCGTCAGTTATGAATGGTCCTTGGGTGACTTTAGGCCATGTTGTATTTCTCAGCCAGCCTATCTCACACGATGGGTTTGTAGGGAAAGGGAGGGAGGGAAGAGTGCAGGCAGACCTCGACTTAACAACAATTCACCTAGTGATTGTTAAAAGTTACAGCAGCACTGAGAAAGTGAGTCATGACCATTTTTTCACACTTAGGACTATTGCAACAGTCCCATTGTCTTGTGATCAAAATTCATACGGTTGTCAGCCATTTCAATTTTGGAAGACAGGCTGGAATAAATGGGGATTTTAAAAGTTAGGTTTGTTATCACAGTCAAATCTTGCTCAAACTTAGACCATGTGATAACTGTAAGTTAAGTATTATGTGTGTCATATATATGCCAACTGTAAAATCCACAAGTCTTATTGCTGAATGTTGCCAATATGTTTTTTTCTTATCATTTCTAAAACACATAATTGGGATTCCTTTGGAGTTTTTTGCACTGTCCTTATAAAAAAATCAAGAAATTTGTGGATATGTGAAAAAGCTATATAGGTGACAGATTTGTATATACTATTATAAACTATAGATATATAAGTTCAAAGCCTGATTTGAACATTGCTCTTTACAAAATCTCAGTTCAGGAGCTGATGTCCCCATATCTTCTGATGTTCCTATAATATTAACTTCAGTAGAAGAACATTCTGCATTAAAAGTGTGAAATTTCTCTCTCAAAAGAGAGAACAGTTGACATCACTGAAACAAGTGGCAGTGGACTTTTGAAAGTTTTGTATATAGCGGCAGTGGGCATTTGAAAGTTTGAAAGTACCACTATTTCTCCATAGAGAAATGCATTTTTCCTCTGTATTGCTCACGTGGAGACTTTAAAAAGTGGTGCAATTTATTTTTATTCTTTCTGACCTTATCCCAACTGTATATTCAGTTGCTTTTTGCTGCTTCCATGTTCCAAGTTCCAAGTTCTTTTCTGTTGAAAGACAGTGATACTGGTGACTTTGATTTTGGGAAGTAAAATTTTTTTCCATCAACTTTTAACTTAACTTTCCATCAACTCTTACTATATGCTGTTGTGCATATTTTGTCAAGGTGCTCAATTGGTGCATTTGGTAGAATAGGATGTGATCTCATAGACCCATCTTGGAAATAAAGTTGTCATTTAAGAAAGATCCTTACTGTATGCACAATAAAATATCTAAAGATTTTTTTTAAAATATTCATACTGACCGTCCTGGGGTCATGCGATCACCTTTTGCAACCTTCTGACAAGGAAAGTCAGTGAAAAAGCCAGATTCACTTAACGACTATATTACTAATTTAAGAATTGCAATGATTCCCTTAACAACTGTGTTAAGAAAGATAATAAAATGAAGCAAAATTCTAAATTAACAAATGTTAACAGGCATTTCAGGCTCGGTTGTGTTCATAAGTTGAGGACTGCCTGTACTGTGTATACTACATCAAGTTTTTGAAATGAAGAGGGCAGTAACGCTAACAGATAATAAAAAGCATAGCTGGGTATCATAAGTGATTTCTCTCTCCAAATGCTTGAATAAAACACATTGCATTACAGTATCATACCCTTATAACCTTATACCCAGTTTTTCTGCTTACCGGCAAAATTAAATTCTGCAGTAAAAGCTATAGACAAATTATACCACATTCTATCTTGTTCCCTTCTCCCCTTAAAACTCCTCCATACACACACTGCACACTGCACTTGGCTCTTTTCAAATTGCTTCCCTGGAGTTCCATTGACCTTTCAAAGAACACTCCCAGGAATTTTGTCGAAACTGGCAGTAAGGACAACTTTCTTTCCAGAAGGAAATTGCTACGTCCCTTCCCCCAAAATATTTATACTGTGGATGCACTTTTGTGGAAAGACAGCCTTTGCATTAAAATGTTTTATGACTCCACTGGTTGCCTTCACAGGGCGGCTGAATGACATATTTATCAGCCACGTGGTGCTAATTGGCCCATTCTTTAGATTAAGAAGTCATCGTCGCTTGTCATTTCCTTCTCCATCTCCTACTGCTTTTATATTTATCCCCCACCCAGACATGCAAACAGACACACTACAAAACATACATTTTAAATGGTTTTTGTTAAGCAGAAACAAAGAAAAGCTGTGGGTCCGAGCAATGAAATGAACAATGGTTTGAAGATGAAATCCGTACGTGGGTAATGTATGCGTGTGCAAGTGGCCCCGTAATAGCTCTTTCCATTTTTCCCTATTCTTACTATCTTCTAATCCTCTCTCTTGTTCCTTACTAAAAAGTACAGTGAAAGAAAAGGTGTGGGATGTTTATGAGAGACTTTTCTCCTTGAAAATTGGTCTCGACCCTCCAAATATGTACACCAGGGGTGAAATGCTCTGAAGTCTGCTACCAGTTTGCTTTGCTACCAGTTTGCTTCGATGTGCACATGCGCTTTGCGCACGTGCGTGTCATTCGCCCAAACCAGTAGTAAAGAAATGCTACCGGTTCGCGTGAACCGGTAGTTCCGACAATCAGCTGCGTGACAATCAGCAGCACACAGCTGATTGTTTGGGTAAACCAGTAGCATTTTTTACTACCAGCTCAGGCGAACTGATGCAAACCGGTACCATTTCACTCCTGATCAGTGGTGGGTTCTGGATCCTGGTGCAACCAGTACAGTGCAATGGGGCTGGGCATCCACCACATGTACGCTTGCAGCACGCGCATGCGTACTTACTGTCTGTGACGCGCCAGCTGCTCAGTGAAGCGTCATGCAGGCGCCGTATGCTCCATGTGCATGTGTGGAAGCCCCGATTGGCTCAAATACAAGTAAGGACAGTGGGCGGGCGGGCCCTCCAGAGCACTGTACCGAAATGGTCCCAGCAGGTACCAGTACGCCCGTACCGGGGCGTACCGGTCATATCCCACCACTGCTCCTGAGTACACCTTTTCAGTGGAGGGAAAACGCTGCTATCAAGCAAGCTGCTATTTAAAAAAAGAGAAGTTTCCCTGTTCCTATACTAGACAGTTTGTAGCTGAAGCACACAATTTATAGGGTTTTGTTTTGTGAAGAATGTAAATAAAGGTGATTTTTTAAAACTCAATAAGGATTTCAGAACAGATGCCTTTTTGCTCAGTGTGACAGCTGCATAACAGTTCTTTTGCTATTGTTTGTCACAGATTTATTGCACAAAATAGGCAAGACTCTTTCACGCTTCTTCTAGCACAGAATTATTTAATTTAGTCCAGCACCAGGAATTAGAGAGATAACTTTGGATCTATAGGGAAAGTAAATTAAGTCTTTTAATGATCAATTAATAGTACTACTAAAAGCCGTGTTGGTGCAGTGGTTAGAATATTTTCTTATTAACGTAAGGAAATAAATTGACTTTTCTCTTTTCTTCTCTTCTCTCTCTTCTCTCTTCATGGGTGAGTCTTACCTCATATGATGTCATAGTTAAGAAAAAATGAATGCAATCCAAACCTTGGTCTGAAAAGTCACCCAATTCTGCTATTGTACAATGATGGCTGCTTAGATTTCCAGATGCCATAATGCAGTATTTTTAAAAATAATTCTCATGTCCCTTTTTCCTTTCCAAAGTTGACTTTAAAAAACATTGAAGCTAATGAGAAAGAACATTGGAGAAGAAGCCTTATTGACATTAAGAGGAGGTTTGAGAAAACTATAAAGCAATTTATAAACAGTGTTTTGATGATTTCAGGTATTGTCATTATGCTGAGTTTATGCTTTATTAATTAATGTGTATAGTCATGTGCTGTCTCATACAAATATATACACCCCCCTTCATAATAACACAGAGTGGTGATAAAAATTAAATTTGAAATGAAATGAATAATGGTACAAATATGAAATTATCTTAATTTTCAAAATTTCAGAAATGATAAAATGACACAGATAAATGTTGTGAAGAAATATGACCAGGGGTCAAATTCTGCATTCCAAACTGTTTATCTGAAGTAACATTGAGAACTACTAAACAGATTCCTTCTGGGTTTTGTGCTTGAATTGTTCTTATAACATTTGTATTGTTGCTGCAGGAAGTAAGAATGACTAAAAAAGTAGATATTTTTGTAGTCCTCCTCCTTCAGCTGGAAAAGGCTTGTAAACATTAATTGCAGGACCAACCTAGTTTTCACATAGAATATAAATAAGCATTGTAAGGAAGGAAAGTGGGAAAAAGAATACTAGATGAGATGTTAATGTTCTTTCTCATATGGATGATAGATAATATACATCTATAGCTTCTTTATCCAATGGACAAGCTAGATTCCTTCTTGCTAAAATATTTTTCTTGAGAGTTAGGATGCATTGTCTCTCAGATCTTTCTGGCAAGAACAGTGGAAATCCTGCTTATGTAATTTTTATAACTTTGATAATAAGACAGTTGTAGGCATATTTTCCTAGAAATAATATTTATTGTGAAAAGTTAGAAATGCACCTTATATAAGGTACATCTTGAGCGTATACATGATGGTGAACCTGCTTGCAACTCCTTAAACCACATCCCAGATTATCCCAGAAAAACATCATTGTTTTAAGGAGTTTTTGCAAATATCTGGTATACGAATATTCTTTGTACTCGAAAGCATACTTTGCTGTTTGGGGTGGGACCACAGTTCAATGTTACAGCATAGATTGACATAAACATCTAAAGTCTAAAATCATTCTTTAGCATTTCTTGGTATAACTCATAAAGTCCTGAAGCTATTACTTCTCAATATAGACCAGCATTTCTTTATTAGGTGTCCCTTATACTGTGTCAGCGATCCCCAACCTTTTTGGCTCCATAAACCAGCAGTGGTAGCGATGGGAGGGAGAGGATGGTTTTGCACAAGCAATCTAATCCTGTGCATGAGCAAATGAAGCTTCACACGCTCACCTGCCTCTTGCACAACCCGGTTCCAAAGGGCCATGGATTAATACTGGTCCATGGACCAAGTTTTGGAGACCCCTGCCTTAGGTGATTGAAATGCCAAGCGGCCATATCCTGTATGGTCATATGGAAGGCATCAATTTAGTAAGAACTGTTGTATATAGCATTAGACTAGATAGAGAGATTGACATTCACTTAGTATATTCAGTGACTGGCATCCTTGTGTCACAAGCATGGATGTCTGGAACTTGGTTAGTAGACTCTTATACATGTGTTAGATATGTAACACATGCGTGCAGCATTTTATATATAGGTATATATTGTTATGTAGAGGTATATATCCAGGAAGACATTTATACAAAATTAACTTTTTTGTATTCAGATAGCTGGGAAAATATGGTACTTAACTATTTGCCAAGATGAGTTTAGATCAGAGAAAGCACAATCAAATTCTTTGAAAGCCCGAGAAGGACTTTTAAAAGAACAATCTTTTGTGGTAATAACATTCAAAGGATTATTTACTTTTACTAACCTCTATACTACCCTGTATATCTTAAAAAGTAATTGATCATTATTGCTACCATTGTTATTTTTATCAGATTGTTATTACCTTTACAATAATTTTTAAAATGTAGTATAATCTTGATAATCTGCCCGATGATCTGTTGATTGGCAGGGATATGCTGCATAGACTATCCACCTGAGTTTCGTACACAACCTGTGAAGTGTAAAAAAGCAGACTCGCCACTACAGACCTGGAATCGAAAGCTAAGAGAAGAAGCTATGGCTTCAGCTTCAAAACCAAAAGAGAAACGAGCTGTCAGGCCAACTAGTTATCGCCCAATTAAAAGAAAATTTAGGCCTCCCTCACGGTAAGTCTTTTGGAGGAGGGAATTCTCTGAAAAAACAAGATTAAATAGGTGGGATAACAATATGCTCCTTGTAAAAAAGAAACACTGGAGTCAATCACAAAAGGCTAATTGAGAGGGTGACAAGGGCCAAACAATACAAGAAGCATCATGATGTTCCATTCTTTTTGTACCTTTTGTGTCTTGATGTGGCAGGCATTTACAAGGGAGGGGGGGCAAGTTTGTACTGCAATGGTGAGATGCTGCTTTTGTCTCAATGACAAAAGTGCTGGATTCTGCAGTTGTTACTAAAAATGTCTCAGAGGTGCATCTGGACTTCAGGTGCTTTTCATGCTCCTCAGAAGACATATCAACGGTGACCGTGCTTGCTTACTTTGTACCTGTGGCTTGCTGCTTTATTTACTTCTGCACCTAACTTGCCTTGATTACGTGCCATCAAGTTGCCGTTGAATTTTAACAGCCACATAGATTTTCTGTAAGATCATCTGTCACCGACCTAACTCTTTCAATAGTTACCCATTTTCACTGTAATTGGATCCATCCTTCCTGCTGAGCCTCTTTTTTTATTTCTTTCCACGTTTCTGAGCAAACTGGCATATAGACAAACAGATCGAGCTATATATATTTTGCTTTACTCAAGTTATACATATTGATATTAGTGCCATTGAATTGCAAAATGATGGTGAGCTGCTGAAAGACAGATGTGTCATTTCTATATCACCTGCATGTTGTCCTCTAAGCCAGCCTGCTGCTACGTAGTATAGTGGAAAATGTTATCTATTCACTGGACATTGAAGAAATCTTCCAATTCTGATCTGATTGTATATGTTATGCAAAAGGAATATCTTTTTATCCTTTGAAGCAAAATTGAGAGCAGCAACATATCCTGGTCTTAAGCTTGTAATGTATAAGTAGACAAATTCAAAAGAGGATAAGTACTCCAAATTAGATAGATCAGATCAATGAAAATAAAAAGAAACTACAAATACTAGAGTAGAATTTTACAAACTATTTTCTTAGAACTTAGGACCACATACAACCCTTTGACTTTACAGCAAGGCATTAATAGCAATAGCAATAGCACTTATATACTGCTTCACAGTGCTTTCCAGCCCTCTGTAAGCAGTTTACAGAGTCAGCATATCGCCCCCAACAATTTGGATCCTCATTTTACCAACCTCAGAAGGAGGGAAGGCTGAGTCAACCTTGAGCCTGGTGAGATTGGAACTGGCAAATTGCAAGCAGCCCGCAGTCATCAGAAACAGCCTGCAATACTGCACTCTAACCACTGCACCATCACGGCTCTTAATTAATTTAGATTCATCTGCCTTTTCTCTGGCAGCTTCTCACATTGAATTAAAAATGGAAAGAGAGAAGAGACAGTGTTCAGAAAAATAAAAAGTGCCCTGTTCAGTTTAGCTCTGAAGTCATTGTGCATTGGCAAGCAGTCCAAAATAAGGCAGAGTTGTGGCTTAAGATAAGAGTGGATAAGAGTGAATCTGTTGTGGTTGTTGTCTTCGGGGTTTAAGCAAATCTTTGCACTAATGGCATCCTAATTATAGGGCATTTTCTCCCTAGAAATGCCTCATATAACTTTTATTTCCCTTTTGTAAGCCCCAAAGCTGCCTGGCAGTTCTAAGATATTGGTCAGGAAGAGCATAAGTTTTGTTTTTTTAGCTATGACTATTTTTGTAATTACTGGAGTGGTATGGTTGAAGGGCAATATGTTTTATGCTACACTTTATAATAAATATGCCCTGGATGGTTACAATAATTTAATACTATAAAAATAAAGTCATAGTGAAAACTTAAACATAATATGACCTATCCATTACCTCTCGCTGATAATTATCACTATAAAATTTGACTTGAATTAGTGAGTGGTAGAACTGTTTTTATATCCAATCATTTTATAACTGCTTGGGGTCTATATTAGATTCCGAAAAGTAATAAGACCAGTATATAAAATATGAGCAACACAAGCACTGATAAAAGTAAAGCAATTTTAAAAACCTCTAAAATAGCTTAATATTAAAAAAATATCAAGAAAAGGGAAAGCTTTGTCTGATGTTGATTGGGCAGAATATTTCAAAGACAGATAAGGCCTTGTCTGTCAGCCATGGCTACCCTTATTCAGTATGGGCATCAGGGTAAAATATCCAAAGTTATTGTAGAAGGAAGAATTACTTTAAAGGATATAAGTCCAACCATTTAGGACTTGAAACATTAATACCATCATTTTGAATTTAGCATGGAAACAGTTTGGCAGCAAGTTCATATGGAAAATATGGGTTGCATATGCTCATATCATATTGAGTAGTCCTAGCTATTTAATAACCTGAAATTTGATTCCAGTAGAAAAGAAATTTGATTGACTGAGTCTGAACCAGGGGTGGGTTCCTGCCAGTTCTAACCTCTTCTATAGAAGAGGTTCCACAAATCTATCATGCCATTTAGAACTGGTTCCAGCTCCCCCCCCCCCGCCTGTCTGCACCACACTTGCCCTGCCCGCTGCTCACTGATTGGCTGGCTCACCAATTGCCCCGCCTGCCTCTAAGAGTCCTATCTAAACCTTAAAGTTTTAAAGCTGTCAAGTTTGAACATCCCTGGTTTTTTTTTCTAAAAGGTTGGAGTGCAAGGGTCTTGTAACTTGACAGCTTTAAGACAACATTTTGGTTGCTAAGCACGAGCGTTGTTAAGTGAGTTTCACCACATTTTACAAGTTGGCCACGCCCACCCAGTGACATGACTGCCAAACCACTCCTACTCGGTTACATGGCTGGCAAGCCCCTCCCACCCAGTCACATGGGCAGCAAGCCACTCCCACAAAGCAGGCCACACCTACAGAAAAGGTTCTAAAAAAATTTGAAACCCACCACTGGTCTGAACCCACTGATATATTTGGTCTATTTTCAAAGGTAACCCTCCATTATAGTACAGGTAGTCCTCAACTTACTACCATAATTGAGCCTGGAATTATGGTCAAAAGTCATGGCAGTCATTAAGGAAGTCACCACATGGCCATGGCCAATTCTATGCCTTATTTTGTGGCAGTCATGAAGTGAATTTATTATTAAGGAATCCATTGTTTCTAATGGGCATTTTTGGTGAGAAACTGAAAGTAAACTGTGGTTTCCGACCAAAAAACCCATTGTAAATTGTGGTCATGTGACTGGAAGGTGCGGCAAATGCCTGCCAATGCAGACAGGTTGCCAAGCACCCAAATGTGATCATGTGACCATGCAGCAGGGAGGCTTGGCCATCAGAATCTCAAATCTAGGTCATACAGTAAGTATGAAGTCTGTTATAATTTTGATTAATCATAAGTCAAGAACTACCTGTACATCGAAACAGTCATTGTAGCAAAGCTAGTCTTTTACAGGCATTTTGTGAAATGACAGGATTCTTTCCCTAATTTTTTTCCTAAAACAAATGCACAGAACAAATGTCCCAGTATCTTCTCTATATAAGCTTCAATGTCTCTTTCTTTTGTTATAAATCCCTCTTGACTATGTAGCATTGCATAATCCCACTTAACTAGCCAGATAATCATTGTAAAGAAAATACCAGAAGAGGTAAGAAGAATGGTAGATGTCTTAATGTCAGTAGGAGGGGGGTCTAATTTGAAGCTAAAAAAATCAGGGTCCAGGTAAGATTTGAGTAGAGTCTAGATACCAACTGCTTTTCATTTACTATGTTCCACATATACTGTACCTCTAATACGGATTAATACTTTGAATAGAGAATTAAAAAATGCACACAGCATTGACATGAGTGCTTTCCAGGTCTTGTGCTTCAAATATTATCTACCTGTTTAATTTTCCATTCCTTTTTTCTCATTCTTTTCTTTCTAACCTCTTTGCTTGCTTCACACAGAGCCAAAGAAGAGAGCCCAGATGTAAGCCCTACCCCTGAACCGTGGGCAATTTTTCCTATGGAGTGTCCAATTGTGCTGCGCAAAGTTCTGACCAAAACTAATGACGGCTTAGGTTGCAAATGTGTAGTAAAAATCCCATTAATTACAGATTTGGAATTTGAAAAGTTTATCACTGCCCCAAGACACCCTCAACAAGTCATTGTGATATGTGTGTTGTCACCACAAAAACATTCCTTCTCTCCTTTCTTTGAGTGGTCTGTTGAACAGCTGTACATAAAGTTGCAGCATGGCCGTCCCTCACCTTGTATTCAGGTAAACTAAATGTTGATGCTTTATACATGGGTTTTCCCAAAGCAGGTTCATACTTCTTAGCTACATAATCACTATTTCTATTTTATGGAGCTGAAATAGTAATTTAAGAGTAGGGAATTCATTGATCACAGAATTTGGCTCAGGCTTATTATTTTGTGATTCGGAAAAGAATTAGAAGCAGCCTGTTTATTTATTTAATCAAATTTACATGATTTGTTTTTCATTAGTAGAGAATTTTGTTTTCTTTTAACTCCTGTAAGATGGACAGTGGGAGGAGCAAAAAGTTTCAAAAATAAAATAAATGTGATAAAGCAGTCTCTCCCATCTGAATTACAATGGTTTCAACCCAGATTGAGGCCATGTATGTGTACAATAAAGAAAACAAGAATAAATAAAAGGATCAGCTGTTTACTACATACACAGTATAAGCCAGATCTTAACAGCCATGACAGAAATTATCATGGAATAAATGTTCATAATATTGCATTGTAAATTATGAAAGATTACTAAATCACAGAATTTTATTTTATTTCCATAATTTATTCACAACAAATCTGATTAGCTGTCAGATTATGAAAAAAGGAATATACACTCCTCCACTGAATCCATTTTCTCATTTGGTTTTTTTCCCCACAAAACAAAATTGGTGGGATTTGTTGTAAATTATATATTATAAATATCTTGTTATTACTGTTAATTAAAGTAGAATTGACTTAGCAGATGAAGGCAAGAATTATCTGCTCCACCATTTTTTTTCTGACAGTGGCCATTTTTGCTGACTCTTGTTTGAACTCAGGATCTTGGGGTTTATATTTGTTCTGAATATCAAAGTTTAATTTAGCTGTTATGGTCATTAAACAGTTATAGATGTCTCCCCAGAGAATTTCATCATCCTCTTAAAATACATTAACATAACAAAAAGATTATATTTTAAGGGCAGATGAGATAATTATCTCCAGTTACTTTTTATGTTTATTTCAGACATCTGACCTCAGCTTCTGTTTTTTTAAGAGGAAAAATGATGGGCAATCTGGGATTTTAATTGTATCCATGTTTTTGTTTTTATTTTTGGGGTTCTTTTTCCATAGCTTTAACTTTTGGTCTGGCAACTAGTTTTAGCTGCCATCTTAATTTCTCACATAGGAATACAGTGAAAAAAGGATTCGGTATCCATGGACTTTAGATTTGACAAACTATCCACTTCCACCAGTTTTAGGTTCTGACCATGCACACAGCCAGAATGTAAATTGACAAGTTTTGACTGAGGTGATGGAGACAGAAAAATAAGTCTCCCACCTGTAATCAGAAAGAGCTTTAGCAATATCCAATTCACCCTGTCTGCATAGTGAAGCATTGTTTCTCCATTTGAGAAAAAATGTTTATGAGACAAGCACACAGGACATTTCCATAAAATGATATAATAATTTACTGCCTTTACAGAGCAAGCATGATTCCTACCGTTTCCTGAAATATGATCTAGAGAATCCACTGAATAAAACGCCTCCTCTTCTGGTGCAGAAACATGGTGTCGTTCCTGGAATGGTGGTGGCAAGTATCTGATGGGTTTCTTGCAAAGCCTATTGACCTTTTCATTTCATTTCATTCTTTCCTAATAATGCATTGAGGCAATAGCAATAGCAGTAGACTTATATACCGCTTCATAGGGCTTTCAGCCCTCTCTAAGCGGTTTACAGAGAGTCAGCATATTGCCCCCAACAATCCGGGTCCTCATTTTACCCACCTCGGAAGGATGGAAGGCTGAGTCAACCCTGTGCCGGTGAGATTTGAACCGCTGAACTGCTGATCTAGCAGTAGCCTGCAGTGCTGCATTTAACCACTGCGCCACCTCGGCAATTTTCCATAACCCGATACTCTCCAGATAACTTTATAATCCACAACTGCATGTGCTGATCAGAAGATATGAGTGTTGAGAGTCTAAAACATTGAGAAAGTACCATGCATTCTGCGAATGGACAGTGATAGAAACAGCCAAATATATTTCTTTAACTTTAAACTCTACTGTCTAGACTTGGATATTTGTTCCCTTTCTGGCAGTTTGAATCAACCAGGTGAGCAATGATGAGGTTTACATGTGGCAGAGATTTCTTCAAACCTGTCCACTCTTGAGAGCCACAATTTAAGAAACAAAACTTGAGATTGCAGCTCAGAGCAGGTTCAAGTGATATGAATATGCTTTATTGACTGACCTTCTGGCCAGGTTTTTGCTAATAGAGTCTGGGCTTATCTAAATGCTTCTGACTATTATGTCACAGGTGCAACAAGTGTATAGAAATAATTCTCCTGTACTGTCCTTATTACTACCATGTAGGCTCAAAGCAACAAACAGCACCTTGGCTGCTTTCTTAAATGGTAAAAAAGAATTCTTCTGGGATGTTTTTTTTAAACTTCCTGGTCTAGTTTTCAGAGATTTTCTGATATCCTGTTGGGCAAGAATTAACCAAGCTCAATCTTGGTTCAGCTCTTTAAAATTACTATCTAGACAAAGTCAGTCAGGTGCTGTACTCTCTTGCTGAGGCAGACACTAATTGCATTTCTGACAATAGTATGCAATACTTCTTTTGTTATAAAGAAAACACATGGAGAATTGTAGTTAACTTTGGGAACAAGGGGTTGGTGAGTGTGAAGAAATTTCCCTTTATTCCTTTACTCCAAAGTCTCAACAAAACTTCTCTGATGTTGCAATTAACATTTAGACAGGTCATGTTTTTTGTGATTAAATTTAAAAAAATAATTCCATATGATGATACATTTGTCTCACTGATTCAATATTGTTAATTAACCAGGTTTATCCCAAAGGTGCTTTTTCAGGAGGCAACTAGAGTTTCTTGTTTTTTTGAAGACATTTCGCTTCTCATCAATGGTGGGTTCCGGATTCCGTTGCAGCCAGTACGGTTGCAACGGGGCCCAGCATCCTCCACATGAACGTGCACAGCGTGTGCACACACGCACGTAGCATGCACATGTGACTTACCCTTCAGCGACGCCTCTGTGACGCTCCAGCTACTTGGTGGAGCATCGTTTAGGCAATGTATAAGCCGTGTGCGGAAGCACCGAAGACTTTAAGGACAGGTAAGGACAACGGGCAGGCAGGTGGGCGCTCTGGAGCACCGTACCGGAACGGTATCCAGTGCTACGGGCAGGCACCGGTATGCCCGTACCAGGGCGTACTGCCTGCAACCCATCACTGCTTCTCATCCAAGAAGCTTCTTCAGCTTTTAAAGCTCTAATCATCTTAGAGCTAAACAAGCTTCTTGGATGAGAAACAAAACATCTTCAAAAGAAAAAAACAAGGAAATCCAGTTGTTTCCTGAAAAAGCACCTTTAGGACAACCATGACCTGGATGACTGAGAATCTCTACAGACTTTTAACTAGGTTTATAATAACATTCACAAATAAGTTGTGAAAAATTTGACTTATTTATTTCCTTTTTAAGAAAAGACTTAATTCTCAGTCTCTTTCTGATTTAATCTATTTTCCTGATCTGTGAAATTAACATCCTGATCTCAGTTTAAACTACAGGAAAATTGAAGCATCAAGAAAAGGTCTTCTTCATATATATAAACATGCAGTAAGTGAATGTCTGAGATTGGAATCCTATTCACTGCCCCAAATCTCATGCCATGTGCCAAAATCACACAGTTGTGCTAAATAATACAGGGTTCTAGTTATGCCTGGAGTACATTAAACTTATTTTAGGGTCTTTGGCACACAAAGGGAGTTATTCATGGTTCACATTCATTGACAGAGGCACCTACTCAGATAAAACAGAGAGTTCTAGTGAACACAGTCTTTTTGTGTTCCAGTACTGCTTTTTTTTTAATTGCCTGTGAATCCCTCAGTCTGGAGGGGCAATGCCTTGGGTAGGGCATATTCAGCATTTCTAAGGATTCTGATGCTGTAGAAACAGCATTTTACTTTCAGCATATCAGAAGCTATTGGGTACCACTTGGTATTGAAATGTTATGAGGGATATACAGCTGATATTTGTGAAAATGAGGAAAGGGTTTGTGTTCCTTGAAAGAACTGTTATATAGGGTCAAGCTATTTTCCAAGGTACCCGAAGGCCAGACAAGGAATAATGGATGGAAACTGAACAAGGAGAATCAACCTAGAAATAAGGACACATTTTCTGACAGCGAGAACAATTAACCAATGGAACAGCTTGTCTTTGCAAGTTGTGGGAGCTTCATCACGGAAGGCTTTCAAGAAGAGATTGGACTGCCATCTGTCAGAAATGGTGTAGGGTCTCCTGCTTGGGCGGGGATGGAGGTTGGACTAGATGACCTACAAGGTCCCTTTCAACTGTTAATCTGTTTCTGTTTATTTTAGCAAAACAACAACAACCCTCACACCTATTTGGAAAGAAACTAATAGATCAAATTATAAAATGTACAGATGGATTTCACTTTCAGAATTAAATATTGCAAGGATTATATTAAAATAACATCTAGACCTATGAAGGTCATTATTTATCAGCTCCTTTTTAAATCCACATTTATCCAGTTTACCTTATGGAAGTTTAGTGTGTGACTTTCCCTAACACTTATTATTTTTTATATAAGTTTTAGCTCTTAACTTTTTAATGCATAATTTAACACATATTTTTATTACTATTATTTTACATCTTACATTTTTTCACTCCCAAGATATGTTTTTGAAAGCAGCTTTCAGAAATTTATGCTTTCTAGGCTTTTTTTACACATTTTTTTTCTAGCGAGAATTTTTTTTACTAAAAAAGAAAAACAAATGCTACTGGATCCATTCAGTGCTGTGGCTGTCCAATATACATTAGAGTTCATTCTGCCAGTCCTTAAAAATCTGCTTCCATAGAATTTCATGGTGGGTTACTTTTATATTTCTACTGACAGTGTTATTTTTCAGCTTTTTCATAGATGCCTGTAGTCCCATTTCCCAATTTAATTTAGTTAGCTTTTAATTACCTTGAATTTTCAACTGCAACAGCTTTTTAAGAGTTTAGCCTGTTTCTTTACAAGACCACCACCACGAACACTGATGGGCAAGTCACCAGAATATAAACTGACAGCGAACAGCACTCCTTATTAGCACTGATGATGTTACTTAGTTAAGGTAATGAAACGTCTGCAAGAAAACAAGCAACCTCAGAGAGTACTAAGGACCCCTTATTTACATATCTTTTTTTGAAATATGTGACTTGATTTTTAAATAAATATTAACATATGGAAATTCAGCCATAATAGTGTATGTGACAGGGACAATTAATAATGTGGAGGTAAGGCTAGCAACACAAGGTTCTATATTATCTTTCATGGTTTTTAGTGAAAATATCTTTCTAAAGATGTGAGAGTGAAGGACTTTTCTTGTCTGGTGAGTGTAGTCTTGATATGAAAATAGCATGTATTAAATGTTTAGAAGGCCATTTAGGTGTGGAGAAAAATCCAGCTGGGATATGACATAGATTAGCAAGCACATCTAACATCCAGTTGTTCAACAATAGTAGGCGTGCTGCTGAAATTAAAATACCATGGAAGTACCTAGAATAGTTTTGTCTGTGAAAGGATAGAAATCTTTGGGAATCTAATTTATTTCTTTATTATGTTTTCTGGCAGTCTAACATAAAACAAAATCGAATTAACAAATCTGAACTCTGCCCAATCATATTCAAAATATTGCATATAACCGTTGCTTATGGTTATAATTAGCATTAACTGGAAAAAAAGTCACTTCAAAAACTTACTGAGTGTATCATGGACTTAAATTTGTCCATCCTGCATTTAAAAAATAGTGAAAGCAGTTACTGGTAATATCTTTATCCATAAATTAAGTACACAGAGTCAATTGCCAACCATAGTACACAGCAACAAATTAATTATGGCAGATTAATTAATTTCTGTTCACTATATATCAATAGGCATACCAGCAAGCTAGCCAGCTTATGAGAGGTTGCCTTGCTGGCTCTAGCAGACTTTAGCATTCAGAGAATAATAAATCATTCTGCTGAAAACTACACAAGCATCCTACAAGGTGATCAAAATAATGATGCAGTGTCTGGTTTGAGAGCAAAACTGCTGCACAAAGGGATTTTCAAATGATCTTGAACTGAGCAAAGTTAGTTGCAAACTCAAGGTTCATCAGTGCTGATTTTGCAAAAGTCAAGACATCTGTCCCTTGATGTTAACCAATGATTGCTTGTTCAGCCATTGAAACACATGGTGTTCTGTTCAGGCTGTTGGAATAGCCACTAGCAAGCAATAGTAATCATTTAAACTTAGAAGAACAATTCTGCTTTCTACAGTGGGCAAAATTAACTAACAGCCTGCATGCTTACATGGAAATAACTCCTGGTAATGTGTTGAGGAGATACTCCTAGTTAAAATTGCTTTGGACTGAAAGTGCTTTTCTATGAATTAAAATGTAGTTATTTATTATTTAAACACAGAGAGACATGCATACCATAAATCCTAGATTTTTTCTTCTGCTAATGTCATAAAAATCCTTAATGCCAAACAATATTAAACCCAAATCATAGTTAAACTCTTTTAAAAATGAGTTATAAAGTTACAACCTGCTTACACAAAAGCAGAATTTCCAAGCATTTAAACAATTTGGAGATATATCTTCAGTAATAAAAAGTTTGGTAAATATGTCAATTCCTCAAACACAGTTAAGTTGCTTCCTTGTATCATCCCCCATCTACACCTTTGACAATTCATAAAGTGACTCCAGCAATGTTATTGGCACAAAAAAAATCAGTAAGATGAAAATATAATTTCCCTATGGGGTAATCAGGCATTTCAGCTTCCCTTTTCTTCCTCTAAATGTCAACTCGAACTCTTTCAAGAGAGAAATCCAAACACATAAAGATTGACTACAGTAACTTTGATTATGTGTTGTCATATCAGTGTCAACTGTTAGGGATCACATAGATATATTTTCTCTAGTATGATCTTTCTCCAACTTGGTCCTTTGAGGTCTTCTAACAGTGTAGCCATTGCCACTGTAATTGACTCCATCTACCTTGTTGCTGATTGTCCTCTTCTTTTTTGTCCTTCCATCTTTCTCAGATTTATAGACTTCTCCAAAGAGCTATTAAACACCTTCACTTACTATCCAAAATATGATACCCTGATCCTGGTCATACATCCCTTGAATAAAAATTCTGGAGTGATTTTTTTAATTATATATTTATTTCCTTACCTGTCCAGGTATTGTTAGAAGTATTATCCAACACCAAAGTTCAAAAACATTAATAATTTTCTATCCTGCTTCTTCAAGTCTGGCTTTCACTTCTATATAGGGTCATGGAAATACCATGATCTGCATGATTCGGATTTTTGTAGGTACGGCCACATCCTGGTGTTTGAATATGTTTTCCAAGGCCTTCACTGCTATCTTATCAAGTGTTACTCTATTTCATATATCTTGAGTGCTGGTTCCTTTACTGTTTATAGTGAATTGTAAATGGTAAAAACTATTCATCACTTTAATATTCTCATGAACAATTCTGAGGCTGGTTGCGTATCTGTTTAGATTAGTTGGCCTTCTATATATTTTAATTCAATCCCTTTTTTCGCTATGTTCTTTAATTTTCATTACAGAGTTAGCAGCATATTTTCATTTCACAGTAGTGTTATCAGCATAACACATGTTATTGATTTTTTATCCTCGAGTGTTAAAATCACTCTCATCTTCCAATTAAGCTTCTCTTAATATAAACTGAGCATAATAAATAAGGGGAGATTGTACATCCTTGTCTCATTCCTTTATCCATCCGAGGCAATCTGTTTTTCTGTGTACCATGCAGACTGTGGTATCCTGGCCTGTTTATAGACCCTGGCCTGCCATTTACGCATGTGGCCCAGCTTCCCCTCTTTCCTCCCCAGCCATGCCGCAAAAGTTGGGGACCACTGGTATAGTTAGACTATCACTACAGCAGGAAAAAAACCCTGATTTTTTATTATTATATACTTTATTCATTAAACATGAAACTCAGCCTGAACATTCAAAAATGCATTACAAATACCATTGACTATTTATTATATACTTTATTCATTAAACATGAAACTCAGCCAACTGAACATTCAAAAATGCATTACAAATACCAGTGACTGGTGCTAATGGTTGATACGGTTTGCTGCCAGTGTCCTAGGTGTCAACCAAGTACCTTCTTAAAATATAAGATGTTCCGAGTAGCACAGTTTTTTGCAGTTCCACTGGTGTCATTGCAGGAAGCTGCAATTTGTTGATATATCTTGTAAAATTCTTGGACATGGTGCCAAATGTCCCGATGACAATGGGTTACATGCTTCATCCATAGCTGTGTAGGTTTGATGGCCAGGTGGTTGTTGTTGTGGTTGTTGTTGTTGTTATTGTTATTATTATTACCTAACTCATGTAAGTTCACAGCTTTACAATTAAATTTGAAGTCAAGATTTAAAAAAAAAAAACATAAGAAAGAGACAGACAGGATAAGGTCCACAGATGAAATATCTTTAGAATCTTTTATTGTTGAAAGATATTAGTTTAACTATTGTACCCAGCCCTAATTTAATAGAAGAATCGAAGACTGATGAAGCCTTGTTGCGTTCCAAACGATATTGGTGTTTCATATTGATGGTATTTCCTAGTTAAGCAATGAAACATCTGCAAGCAAAAACCAAGTTCAGAAAAGATAAAGAATTTCACATTCAACTCTGAGTTACAGATATTTTCTTCGACCCATTGATTTGCCATGCCACCAAATTCATATTTAAGTAGTGTATTAATTAGAATGTCACTGTTTTGACGAATGCTATTGTTCCCACAATCTACGGTACTAAGAAAGTTCCTCATTTAAAAATTAACAAAAAATTAATCTAGTGCAAGATTTATTATTGATAACTATACTCTAATGTCTAGTAATCATCACATTGTTTTAAAGACATTTGTACAGTATAATGATTGTTTTTTTATCTGCTTTATAATTTTTTCAATTCACACTGGCTTGGATAATCTTAAAAAAAATAGGATAACTATCTGGCTTCCTCCCATCCTCTAGAATTTCACCCCTTCTCAGTGATTTTTCAAGAACGATACCCACAATTTCTTTCATTCAGGATGTTAGAATTCAATTTGTTTTATCCTGGAGTTCTGAATTCATTTCAGGAAATAGCTATTCCTTGACTTCCATGGCTTACAGCAGTGAGAGTTGTAATCTAACAGATGCTGAAGACATCAGACTGGGGGAGGTTGGTTTTGACTCACCTTTTACCCAAGATTGAAGGATTGCAGCATTAAAGAATGTCAAATACAGGTCAGCCAGCATGCTGGCTAGGAGAATTATAGGAGCTGAAGTCCACACATCCTAATGTTGCGGAATTTTAGAAATGGTGTTTTAGAATGCTGAAGTTTAGGTCTGTTGGGATAAAGAAGTAAGATGATTAAGATCAAGTGAAGGAAGTTACATTTTTGTTTTCACAACTGATTCTGTCAGACCTAAACTTTCCAGAGAGCTATTGATTATTAATAAATTGTAAAATCTTACTAGCAATAGGGATGAAATCATTTCTTTAGAAATCTGGGAAAATTATAGATATTACCTTTGGCACTTTCACTGCTGCCTGAACAAACATAGTTTTAATAACATTTTTTGAGAGGGATTGTAAAAAGGATTGGTTTCACAAGTCTTGCAGCTATTTGTCTTTCATATTTATATCTGAAGCCCACTAGAGGGAACTGCTGGCTCTCTGAAGAGAGTGTCTCTGAGCAGTGAAAATAGCCAAGTTCTTTGGCTGCAAAATGCACTGTTTCTTCCTTGTGTGAAATCAACAGGGTGAGCAAGTGGTTGCCAGTTACTCATTTCCAATGAGTCTCCTTACACTCCCCCCACCACACGTTCCCCTATAACCTCACCCCTACAAACCTTTCTCCCTGCTCTCCATCTTGTTTTCCCAAATGTCTCCTACTTTTCTCTCCTTACTTCTGCACCTCCACCCTTTCCCCACTTTATGCCTTCTACTCTCCACTTCATTGTGATGATTCAAATAGGTGTACCACCCTGTTTTATGCCTTCCTGGCCAATCGGCTTTTCTACTCTCTCCTTTGTTCTGATTTTATGCCCACCCATTCTTTGAACCTCACTATCTACTCTTTCAATTGCTTTTTATCTATTTTTTAGCATTGCACATTATACATGTATTATGCAGATATTCAAGAGACAAAGTAAACACACACGGATGCGGTAGTGACAGCCATACATTATTCTGATTCTGCACAGGAAAAGGAAATCTGAAAGGTCTTTCTTGTGCTGCAGTATAACTCTTTCTTTTACCCAATCAGAATCATCTATAAGACTTTTACAATGCCCCATAACTTATGCCTTTTCAATTAAAGGAGCCTATTGCCATTCTTTAGGATATATGATTATTTCTCTGATAAATTACTGTAAAATATTGCTCTACAGGGCAGGAAATTTCCTTTGACAAGTGTCCCTCTGTACAACTGGAATTCTGCTCTCACTGTACCACCACTGTAATTTCCCATAACACCTCAGAATTTTGTTACAGATGAGTCATTGTAGAAAATTACTGTGTCAGCTAGACTCAGGTTCCCAATACTGCTTAGAGTGCTGGGGCAGATTTTTTTTAAGACCAGAGGACATGACAACTATCAGCAATGGATTGTACTGAATCCCAAATCTTAGAAACAAGTCCATGATATAAAATGTACTATTACATGTGATAACAAACATGGATAATACAGTAACACAAAAAAACTGGGTATTTTTTACTTATCCTACCAACAATGGTCAGATGACAAGACAAACTGAACTCTCTATAGTAATAAGAACTTCTAATAGGGTATGTGTGTGTATGCATGTGTGTATGTATATATGTATATGCAGTATATCTTGTTATTTGTGTATTTCAACTGCATTTTAAAGGCATAGAACTACAGTCCTGGTATAGTCTGCATACCTCGATTAATTGAAAGAGCAATCTTCTACAATAGGATAACTCTTTTCAAAGAATAGTGTTAAGTAGTCAGCATTCGATCCAGTTGCTTGCAAAGTAAAAATAGAGGTGGTTCAAACATATGGAAAGGCTGTTTTATATCAGCAACTGATCCTTGGTCTGGTATTGAAATATAAGTTTGCAGTCAGGCTCTCTGTTTGTTTATTAGCCGTACTTCACATCTTACATACAACAGACATTGTATAGTTTTACTGAATCACATAACCTTCCCTGAAAGTAAGTGTTACTAAACTAAATGGAGCTGATTTCTGAATAGTCACAATTAGAATTGAATTGATAAAATAAAACCAATGCCCCCTTTTAACTAGCGAAGTGAACGGATCATTTTAAAATATAAAAGTTAAATTTATTTCTTGAGAATGTTGATGCAGCTTGTATGAGTTTTAAAGTAGTATTAAAATACTCAGCATTAGTAGTATTAAATGACGTAAAGGAAGACTCTGTGTGTATATGCGTGCGCGTGCACACACACACACACACACACACACACACACACACAGAGCTGTCAGAGACCTTTATGTCTGAGTGAAAACATTTAAAGCTCCAATACAAAACAGGAAAAGGAAACCATTTGGTCCAAGTCTTCAAACTCAACTTTATTATTATTATTTTTTTGGTTGCAAAGCATTTTTGTTCCTCTCTTTCCTGTCTGTTTGTCAACAGATGTATGCCGGAGGGAAGCTGCTCTTTGGGAGCTGTGTTTTCAACGGATACAGCTTCAGTAAGAAGGACCTGATGAAACAGATCAACCAAGTTTGCCTTGACTGCAAAAGAGGTCACTTCCTGCCACAGAGCTTCAAATTTAGGTAAAACAGAAAATTGAGGAGGAAAGTAAGAATGGGGAGAGGGAAGGAAATTATCATGCTGAGATGTATGTTTACAACATTAATTTGACAAGAATGTGTTGCAATGAAGGAACGAAATTCCATAAACTCAGTGTGGGGTGAGTTACCAGGAGTAGAAGAGGAGGAGGGGAAATAACAGTAGTAGTAATTTGCTAGCATATTCATTTTTGTTATGGTTAATGGTTTAAAAAATTGGACTCTGAACACATTCGGAACTTAATTTATAAGAATATTCCTATTGTTACTTTTTGCGTCATTTAATTTACAATTTTGTCAAATCTTTTTCCCAAGCAGACTTCTTGAAGTGATCCCCCTATACCTTTTATATCTACTCTGGCTGCATTTCCACTTTGCCTAGGGAATAATAATTGCATTCTTATAGTCACATGGCGTAGAAACAATATTCATATACATTGTTTAAGACACCCGGCTAGAAATCAAACGACTGTGAGTCCTGCTTTAGCCATGAAAGCCATCTGAGTAACCTTGAAACAGTCACTCTCTCTTAGTCCAGCCGACTTTGGAAGGTTCTGGTTGTAGGGAAAATAGGAGTAGGAGGAAGTGTGGGATATGTTCGCCACCTTGAATTATTTGTAAAAATAATAAGGATATTGTTGTTAGTTGTGAAGTCATATTCAACCCATCATGACCTCATGGACAACGTTCCTCCAGGCCTTCCTGTCTTCTACCATCCTCTGGAGTCCATTTAAGCTCACACCTACTGCTTCAGTGACTCCATCCAGCCATCTCATTCTCTGTTGTCCCTTTCCTCTTTCGCCCTCAATCTTTCCCAGCATTAGGCTCTTCTCCAGTGAGTATAAGGGTGAGATACAATAAATAAAAAGTAAAAAGCAATGTGCACAGTTCATGAGACAACCCGTATCCTTATTTTCAAACTACCAATTATACCAGTTACACCAGCAGCCGTACAACTTTTCAACACTCATGGAATGTAAGAGATTATTTGCAACACATTTTTTCTTGGGTACTAATGCTTATAATTTTCATATCCAAACTACTATTCAATTTGATTCGTTAATTAATTAATTCATTATTTTAAGCATATGGCATGTGTTAGCCAGGGATCACCGAGGTGGCTGCCTGCCTTTGTGAAAGCAATTTTTTGGGCAGTGTTATCTCACCCAAAGGTGACTGAATGCCAGTAGGCAATCAGGGAAGGCTCCTTTCCTGTCCCTATGCGGTTTATTTGCTCATGGGAATTGAGCTGCTGACTTCAACAGAGCGCAGGCTCAGCATCTTACCACGTGAGCCACCGCAGCCCTGGATTCTTTAATATCTCACTACTATGTATGACTAAGAGAGAGAAAAGCAAAGCATATGGGGTAAAGTTGCAGTTGCAGCTGTCATTTTGACTTATTTTACCTCCATGGATACCCCTGAACCTGGGGAAGATGCAGTTAAGGACAGGTATCTGCTCCTATTTAACCTGGCAAATTTGCTGCAGGCTGGCTTCCCTGCCTCCAATCCCTGGATATAGTGACTTGCCATTTCCCCTTGGTTGTGAGAGAAATTGCCTACAAACCTTCCACAATCTGTTCCCCCCACCCCCATATAAAATATTAACCTAGCAGGGACGTGCAGTCACTAGAGGCAAGGGAGGCGGAGCCTCACCACTCTCCTCAGGAAAAGAAAAGAAATTTAAATATATTTTTTAAAATAATTAAAGCCAAGATAGTTGCTACCAGATTCCAGGTCACAGTGGCTTGGTGTCTGCTTAGTGTTAACCAAAGCAGGAGGCGAGAGAACTTGGAGCCTCTTTTCCATAAGGAATTTTTCACCTTCTAAAAGTTAATAAAGAGTTAAAAGGCAAAGAAGTTCAGATGGAAAAGAGGCACTAATTCTCCCGCCTCCTGATCTGGAAGCAGCCAATCATGTCTTCTTGAGCACGCTTACGTTGGGCGGGTTATTTCGGAGGGCGCGCTTCAGAGGAGAGAGGAGTGGGGGAGAAGGAGGAGGCTCGCTCTTCACCCCTCCCCAACCTTCCCAGGGTCCAGATTCCCTTCGCTGCAAGCCTTCGCTCCACTTCTCCGTGGCCTCCCGGCGGGAGGCCACAGAGAAGCTTTGCTCCGCTTCTCACTCAGCCTTCCCCCAGAGGCGATCCGAGACTTCCAGCGGCAGAGCTTGGAGAAGCAGCGGCCGCAGGCCGGGTCAGCGGGTGGGCGGCGGGGCACTTTGCATTGCGGGAGCCGCCAAGCGCCTTTGCTGCAGACCCGGGCGCTTGGTGGCTCCTGCGATGCAAATTCCCCCCCCCCACTGCTGAGGCTGCAAATTCCCCCCCCCCCCACCGCCGAGGCTTCGCAAAAGGATGCCCAGCTGAGCCTCACCAGGCATAAACCTCACCGCACGTCACTGTAACCTAGTGGGGTCAACATAGCCATGGAAATAGTGCATTCCTGAGGAAGGCATCCTTCTAAAACGGAGATCAAAAAAGTCTTGTGCTTGCCTCACTACTGTAGTATCACTCTAATAGCACAGCTATCTTATTATTTTCATTGAGTAGGATAGTTTCGCACAACCATCCCCATGTTGATATAGTCAGGATGATGAGACAGCGTTTTAGGTGTCCCTCACCCACGTTCAGACTCTTTCATACCAAGGAAACTTCCTTTGCCCCCCTGATCCAACTTGATGGGGCACCTGCAATGTAATTAACATTTAGATTAGCTTTGTCATCTACGAAAATCACATTTAAATGGCAGGAGTTTTAACTTAGAAATATAAAATGTATCCGAGAAAGAAAGAGAAGCCAGAGAGTTTTCCTCACTGTGGTCAAACAACAGAGATTTTATGAGTAAGGAAATAAAAGGGGAACAAGACAGTGGGAAAACCCCTAAACTTGTCTCTTATCTGCTGCAAGCAAATTTTTTGTTGTGTTTATTGAGCTCCCTTTCAATACTTAATGTTTCTTTAGGGATAAATACTTCAAGGGACGTGGTGGGTCAGTTGGTCAATGGCTAAGACGCTGAGCTTGTTGATCAGAAAAGTCACCAGTTCTTAGTTTGAATCCCTAGAACCGTGTAATAGAGTTACTTGTCTCAGCTTCTGCCAACCTAACAGTTTGAAAGCACGTAAAAATGCAAGTAGAAAAATGGGAACCACCTTTGGTGGGAAAGTAACATTGTTCCATGCACCTTTGATGTCTAGTCATGCCGGCCACATGACCACGGAGGCATCTTCAGACAGTGCTGGCTCTTCGGCTTTGAAATGGAGATGAGCACCCTTTCTGCCAGAGTTCCGGCAGGCCAGCCCAGGAGGAGCCCGGACGAGGCTGGAGCGAGAGCCGCGGAGGCGAAAGGCTGGCTACTCAGGGCTTGGAAGGGGGAGCGGAATGCGGGTCCTCCGCTCCTGGAAAGTCCGGGGAGAGAAGCAGGGCTGGCCCATTTCCTCCCGTGGCTGCTTGGAGACGGAACCGGGGCGGCGGAGACTCGCCCGCGTCCGGCTTCTCTGGAGTGGAGGGGGGGTGATAGAAGCAGAGCTGAGCCTCGTGCTGCTGTGGGCCTGGCTTGCGGAGTGCAAAAAGGGGAGGGGACCTCTTGGAACACGCTTCGCCTTTCGCCTCCGCGGCTCTCGCTCCAGCCTCGTCCAGGCTCCTCATTTGAGGAAGTCAGCTTCTTTTTACCACTTTAAATATTCTTCAGGGAGCTATTTCTGTTTCAACTGGTGAACCAAATAATACATACATGTTGCAGTGAATTTTGGGAAGTGTTCAAGAATAACTATAATTTTCTATAGGAAACTGACCATTTCAAAATGATGTCCCATATTACTACACTTATATACTCGGTCAAACATCAAATATCACTTTATAGCTGCATATTATAGGGGATGGAAGATTGGAATTTTGAATTTCTCCACCCTGCCCCCTCCCTCGGACCCACCTTTTCCAGCTGTGTCAGAGGATCATTTCAACTCTCCTCTTGTCCGCCATGATGAAAATGTAAAAAAAAAAAAAGGCAACTTAGGCAAGATCTGCTGCTCCCAGACCAGGAGGCAGAGAACCACGTGCCTCCTTTGCATAAGGAATTTTTTTTAAAGACGAAAAATTCCTTATGCAAAGGAGGCCCGTAGTTCTCTCGCCTCCCCCTGCAGTTAGCCCTAAGCAGAGTCATTCTGGCAGCAACTACCTTAGCCTTTTTCCTTTTAATTTAATTTTCTTTTCCTCATGACACTGGTGAGGCCCTGCCTCTCCTGACTGCACGCTCCTGCTTAGTACAGTAATAATCAGATGGCAACAAGTGCTGTCTGAAACTGATGTCACATAGGAATTTGAAAAGTGAGAACTTCATAATTAAGAGAGGAGCCCCACCATTTTGTTCCATTCACTCTGAATATAGTGTTGATCTCATATACTGGAAAGTAGGTATTTGTAGGCAGGACACACAGAACTCAGGAAAAAGGTTAGTTTGTGGGCATGATGCTGTGAGTCATATGAGTTCTGTTTTTATTTTTTTAGTAGAATGTTGTTATTACTAACTCTTTTATGATTGTTATTACTGACTGAGTCAAAAATTCCAGGAATCAGTAAATTCTCTGCTGATAACAAGATTCCTCAGTGTGAACTAGAGAAAAGAGGAAGCATTTTATGTGTCACCGGAACTTGCTTGTGATTTTGCTAACATTTATTGATGGAGGACATCTAAATAACTAGGAAACCAGGAAGCATTTCAGTACCCTTGGTTGCCACATATTCATTCTCTCTGTGCAATAGTCTCAGTGCAAAAAAAAAAGGAGGGGGGAATTGATGGCTTTTCTTGCTGACATTTTACAAAGTTACTAGTTCTCAAAGCTTTTTAAATAAAAACTTTTAGGGCTGAGAATCTGGTTGGCTGGTTAACATTTAAAAACAAATGCTACCAGACTGATCTTGTTTCTAAAAGTAATTTAAGTAGTCAAATACACAACATAGATGCTAGAATCATCACCCTCTTTTAACAAACCCATAATCCCTTGCGAGGTGGAGTCTGGGCAACTGAGTGGAGCTGAGTGTTTATTGGCTGGATGCCCTTCCTGTCACCCATGTGCAGTTATATTCAGCAGATATATTCTCAGTGTTCCCAGAGAGAGAAATAACTGCCTCTACCTAGGATTGAACTCACAGCCTCCTGATTATGAGGCAAGAGCTCCTCTAGGCCACTGTACCACTCACAGAGATGCTAGAATGATCTGGCTACTTAGTATAAAGTAGAGTTTGTAGGCACTGAATCTGATGACCATTATCAAATGTTTTGACATTTTGGTTTGTAATGCTAATTTAAGAAGAGCCAGTTGAAGTATGGCAGGGGCCTCAGTTTAATACAGCACACATTAACCTGGCATAGACACTTCCAACCATGATTTAGCCCAGGGGTGGGTTGCTCCCGGTGTTACTGCCAGTTCAGTGCACGCAAACAGTTTGCATGCGCACACTCACTTTGCTCAGATTTGCGCTCCATACATGTGCACATTTGCTCTAAACAGGTCTGTGCATGCGCAAAATGTGAAAAAAAATATAAAAAATGTGCAAGGAAAATTGTTCTGCGCATGTGCTGAACCGAAAATCAAGATGGTGCCGCCATAGGAAAACCCACTGCCAGTTCCAGCAACCCAGGCCATCAAACCACCACTGGTTCGGCTGAACTGGTCCGAACCAGGAGGAACCCAGTACTGATTTAGCCTCAATTTGCCAATTCTCAGCTCAGGAAGAAATGCTGCAAACTATCTCTGCTGATTTTCTTCTGTAGCACCAAGTTAATCAATTCAGTTTGCAGGGATGTAGGAAGAGGGAATGATTCTGAACTTAAACTGGAACAGACTTTGTGTATGGAATGGATCCTGGAGCCAAACACTTGGCCGAAATAAGAGATGGCCATAAGTATCCATATCTGTGTAGGACAAAGAATGAATAAAGAGTTGTTGGGAAAATTTGCATATATATAGGGTTTCCCTCAAATTAGCTGGTATGTTTTATCCCCTGAATTGTTTCACTTCTTACTACGATCATTTATGCTTCCTCCTTTGTAGAGATACTAATGAAACAGAACTGGCGATGGGAGAGCAACAGTGAATGACTTGCAGGATTTAAGTTAATGTTTTTGGAAGTTAATGCTTTCATTGAGCTGAGAATCGGATATAACTTCAATTATATGATCCATCAAAGAGAAGTGTGTTAAGGATTAAAAAAAAAAAAAAAAAACCAAGAAGAGTAGGAAAAAATCAGAGTAATCAATTAGCATCTTGTGAATCCCTCTGCATTAACATGGCCCAACTTAGGTTGAGAGTAATGGTCTCCCTTTGACCAGTGACTCTGAAGCACATGTAAATGCAGCAGCTACATTTGCTGCCTTCCAATGTGAGCTGCCTGAGATTCAGGGCAGGATTCACACCTGATAGATAGTGTGCATTTGACATAGCAAAGGAATTCTAGAAAGCAGCAGAAGGTAAAGTATGTGCATTCAAAGGTCAGCAAGACAAATCTCTCACATCACCTTTCAGGAAAAGTTGAAGGTGGTTGAATCTGTTACAGGAAGGGCAGCTTTAAGAAATAAATATATTCCACAACCTGTTGTTTGCTTAGACGATTCAATGTTTCTGGTGCATAATTAATATCCTTCTTGCTAAAACAAGGCAGATCACAGGAGTTAGGAGAGATGCACCCACAAACATTTAATTGGAAATAAAATAGGCAAAACCCAAGGCGATGACTAAATGATAAACATGTTCAGATTAATCATGTCATCCTGTAAATTATTCTATTTCATTCCCCTCTTCCTAGGTTTTCAATTTCCCTCAAATTAGCTGGTATGTTTTATCCCCTGAATTTTTTCACTTTTTACTTAACCATGGGGTGTTTCAGTATATTTTCTCTTATTAGGGATTTCCATCCCAATGCTATGTTCTATGTAAACCTCCTTAAGAGAACCCAGATTGTTGAGATCAATATATAGATTCTAGTAAACCACTTAGAGAGAGCTGAAAAAGTACTGTGAAGTGGTATATAAATCTAAATGCTACTGCTATTATGACTACCTCAAGATACATCCATACTATTAGAATATTGGATATGGATGTTTATATAGTCCTTCCTTGCTGGAGGCATTGATCTGGACCATTTTAACTTTTAAAGATACATTCCAGATCCATAGCACTAAGATAATATAAGTTTCCCAGTTGTAAGAGCACTGTAATCATTGCAGGCAAATGAACAAACAGAAACCACAATGAAGTTAGCTAATTTGCAGCTAATATGAAACTTGAATCCAGTTACATACTCTAATTTATAATTCCATAATCATTAGATGAGAGAGGGAGGGAGGGAGGGAGATTGTGTGTTACATAGGTGGATGCTAGCAAGTCTACTAGAAATCTTTTTTAAATTAATGGTGGACTTCAAGAAAATGTCAACCTCAAATTGTCATAGAGCGAATATACCTTTCTGGTGTGCTGGAATGTAGCTTTTTTTCCTGTCTATGTAGAAAGAGATGTGTGTTTGTGATCTTAATTATTCTGGAATAGCTGAATTAAAGAGAAACAAAATCACCTTGATAATAGAAATTTTAATCCCCCAAACCCTAAGGATCTGGGCATATGTGGTATATATTTTGTTTGATGGATTTGATGGATTATTGGCTGTGAATTTATTGTAAGTAATCTCCCAACGTTCTCTTTGTCTGCATAATCATCCAGAATAAATAATTGGGGAACTGACTTTGCACATCCCTAAATTACATTCATGCTTCTGAATGGTCAACATCTCTATCCATTGCTATGAATAACTGAGTGTGGTGACACATGCTAGAATTTTTTTAATAAAAGCAAATAATGGAAAGAACAGCAACATTGTTTGTAAATCATAGCCAGACCCAAGATATTTGAGTCTTTGTTGTGGGCAGTTTGGAGGTTGTTAAAATAAACTTTGACACAAATTCCTTTTGGAGACTTCCCCTGCATAAAGTTAGTGTCTCTTAAAAATGGGATAGCATTTAAACTGCTGTAATTACAGTATGAAAATCATAGCATTTGACAGAAAAGCAATACCACAAAGGCACTATGTCTCATCTTTTTGCACCAGCTAGGTTTTGTGGATTTTATCCTACAATATTAAAGAAAGTTGCTGATCTGGCCACTGTATATTTGAGTAAATTAAGGGTGGAGGTTGGTTCTCTGAGTTTGTGGGTCGGTTTCCAAATGTTTTGTTATCAGATTAGATAACATCTTCAGCAGAATTTAGGGGATATCCATATTGGGGTTCTTCTGCTTATAAGGGCTTTGTTTGGTCAGTAGGTCTTGTGATAGTGAGATCATGTAGGATAAAATCCACCTGGTTTTATAGTATTGAATTCATTCAAGGTCAGCAGATATTTTCATCATGTTTTTCTTCCATGCTTAAGTTCGTACCAGGGGTGAAATTCACTTACCTTCCCTACTGGCTTGCAAATGTGCTCACAGTCGCCATCATATGCACATGCACAAAGCCTTCTGTTCATGCGCAGAGGGTCAAAACTGGGACATGATGACATCTGGCCGGGTGGGTGGAGCCTCCTGCCGGCGGTGCTAATGCCTTGCCAAGCCTTCCGCCGCTGGCACTACCAGCTGAATTGTACTCAACCCCTTCAACCAGCACTTCAAATTTGCCCAAGGGAATGCATATCCTCTTTTCAGGGAAGACTGAGAGGACTTCACAGAGATTTTGCATCAGTTCAAAAGCAGCTTTGGGTTTGCCTGATTAGCTGTAGCTGGGAGCTGAGCTAATTTATTGCTAGGTCAGCTACTATACAGGTGAAGTTGCAGCAGCTGGTATGCTTCCCTCCTTTATTTTGAATGTTTCAGGAGAAGATTGCTTTTGTTATTTTCTGTGTCCTTAGTCTAAAACTCATTGGGCTTTCCACTTTCCTGATAACATGACTGCTGGCCTGTACGCTTTCTTACCAATTTGTTCTTCTTTCCAACACCTACATTGTCACTAAAATGTTTGTACAACCATAATAGCTTCTACTACAGTTTTACATTTGGGAAATTGCTTATGATTCTCTCCTTTTTGACTCTCCTTTTTAAAGAACTCCCGCATAATTCCTATTAGGCTTTTTCTTATAGTTATTGTTACTGAGTTCATTAAAATCATTTTCCTGAATTACAAGGTGTGCATTTGTTGACCCTCATAATCAGAGGTGGATTCCTGCCGGATTGCCCCAGTTCAGCCAAGTAGATAGTAACATGGCCACCCACGCCCCCGAACCGGTTCTATTGGCGGCGCCATAGAAGGCGCCATCCTATTTTTTTTATTTTTTCACTACTGTGCATGTGCATGCAAAGCACACATGCTCCCAAAGTGCATCCCTAAGCGAACCAGCAGTAAAAGAAGCCGGAACCCACCCCTGCTCATAATCTGCTCATGGCATTTATTTTCTAGCCAACTGTTGTACTGGGAGGAGAGGCAGAAAGGGGGCGTTGCAGAGGTGATATTCTGCCGGTTCGGACCAGTTCACCCGAACTGCTAGTGGAAATCGCGGCTGGGCTTGCCCATCTGCCCTGCCTCTATTTCATCCTATTTAGGGACTTTCTTTAGCAAAGGACATGCACGGAAGGTCAGGTGCATGCGTGGACATTTGCAAACCAGTAGGGAAGGTAAGTGAAAGCCACCCCTGGGGAATTGGCTGAGAAACCATATTTATACATGATGGGGAGTCCTGCCTATTTCGTTCCTAGAGTTTGAAAAATGGAAGTACTGTTCAGTAAAGGAGGAGAATCCTTAGGTATAATTGCCACCTTATGAGAATCTATGTGTAACCAAAGTCCTGTGGCTATTATTTTAAAGGCAATTCGAGGAAAAGGATTTTGAGCATAAGAGTGGTGCATGCATTTTTATCTACACATAAGAGAAAGAGCCCTCATTGTTCAAATTCTATTCCTCCAGTTGCGTACAGGTAGATCTTGACTTAGACCACAAGTTGTCTAAGCCCCCAAAAACTCAGTTGTTAAGTGAACCTGGCTTCCGCATTGACTTTGCTGGTCAGAAGGTCACAAAAGGTGCTCACATGGCTCAAGAACACTGCAACATATTTATGATATTTATGAGTCAGTTGCCAAGCATCTGAATTTTGATCATGTGATCAGGGGGATGCTACAACAGTCATAAGTGTGAAAAACAGTCATAAGTCATTTTTATTCACTGTTGCAACTTTGAATAGTCACTAAGCAAATGGTTGTAAGTCAAAGACTACCTTTTCTTGAGCCTGCTTTGTTGATATGACACAATAAACTAAATGTCTCAGCACAGTGATGCACCTTGGATAAGTATGATGCATATTTAGCAGTTCCAGTAAATACTTTAAAACTGCAATCTGCAGTTAGGTAAGTGTTGATGATTTAATTTACCTTTCCACTCCCAAATGACTAAGAATGAAAAAGAATGAGGCTAAAATAAGAGGAAATGACAAGATGGCATTGGGCCTTAGCAAGAAAACTGTGTTCAGATGGTCTTCATAATAGGTCCTGCTGATCATTTCATTAGACAAAGCCATAATCCCAGCCTACTATAATGAAGTGTTCCTCTTCACTTTATCCCTTTGAAATTAGTTTTCTTGCAAAGCTGTGTTATTTATCTTGAGATGAGGAAAAAAAGCGTTAAGACTACGAACCATAAAAGAAAGTATTTAGGGAAAACTGATGGCTCATGAGCCTTAGATTTGTCTTTCTTGTCTTTTTACAAGTCGTATTGTATTTTCTGATGCACCTTTCTCTTAATACTTCCTTTTCTGTGAAGAATATATCTTTCTAATACAAAGAACAGTAACAATACTCTTAAGATATTATGAATGATATAAAGAAAGTTCCCGATGTAATATTCAGTAAATCCATCACAATGGATTAACACAGTTAAGTTTTCACATTACTAGTGTACTTACTCATTATTCTTTCTCATCCAGCCTTGATTAAAATGGATTTTCTAGATGGAAATGTTTCTGTTATTATGCAAATATTATGCCAAGCAGTGACTATATAAGGGGCACAGCCAGATAATGATGTTAAAATGCTATCTTTCAGTCCCTGATCCAATATATCAGTTGCTGCCCTGGTTGCCAATTCCACCTTGCCATAGTAATGAAGCTAGCAAGTCATGTTGTAATTACTGATTCAATACAGTGTTTCACCAGCTATATTTCTCCTCCCGTCATGCCTGCCAGCAGGAAAACAAAATGAATTTGGAGGTGGTTAGGTGAGTATTTGGGTGTTTGGAACAGTAGATATAGCCATCTGTTGCCTGACTAATATGGTTATGGAACGTCTCTGCACCTGTGATGTGTCATTTGGGATGTTTTCTGACCGTGGGTCTAGCATTATTCTGAAAAAGCATTAAACCCATGTCCCAAAAATTACATCTTTTAACAGATTAACAGAGTTGGAAGGGACCTTATAGGTCATCTGGTCCAACACCCCCCCCCTGCTCAAGCAGGAGACCCTGCACAATTTCTGACAAATGGCAGTCCAATCTCTTCTTAAAAGTTTCAAGTAATGAAGCCCTCACAACCTCCGAAGGCAAGCTGTTCCATTGGTTGATTGCTCTCATTGTCAGAAAGTTCCTCCTTATTTCTAGGTTGAATCTCTCCTTGGTCAGTTTCCATCCATTATTCTTTGTATGGCCTTCAGGTGCCTTGGAAAATAACATGACCCCCTCCTGCAATTAGTCCTGCAATTATTGGAACACCGCTATCGTGTCTCCCCTGGTCCTTCTCTTCTCTAGACCAACCATGCCTAATTCCTGTAACTGTTTTTCAAATGTTTTAGTCTCCAATCCCCTAATCATCCTGGTTGTTCTTCTCTGCACTTTATCTAGAGTCTCAATATCTTTTTTGTAGTGCAGTGTGACAAGTCATGGGCATAGAAAAAAGGGT
The DNA here is from genome assembly GCF_009769535.1 of Thamnophis elegans. NCBI lineage: Eukaryota > Metazoa > Chordata > Lepidosauria > Squamata > Natricidae > Thamnophis > Thamnophis elegans. Next base: position 121,249,196 of record NC_045542.1, read on the forward strand.
GAAATGGCAGGAAACTCTATCCTTCATGTCATCAACCCAGGGGTAACAGAAGTAGATCACATGGCTGGCAGAACCTAGCTCTCTTTCTTGATTGAAACAAATCTGGGCAGCACAGTGTAGTCTCCCTTTGAAAAGCGATAAGGAGGAATAGGGATAAAAACTTCTGTGGGAACTTGCTGGGTGACAGGATGGTTCCATCTCTTGCAATTGAGATCTTCTGGGTGGGATTGCATTTCTGGTCAAATACTAGCATTGACTTCATTTCAAATGGGATGAAAACACGGATTAAACCTTGAACTTAGAGGAGGAGGATTAGCAAAAAGTGGCCTAAAATCAAAAGCAAATGGAGAACTTTAAATTCATTGATGAACAGAGTGAGGAAATAGGCTGACTGTCACATGTTTTGAGTAGTGATTGAATAATTTTATACAGAGTAAAATAACTCCAAGAAACAAATGGAGACCAGGGAAGAAGGTTAGTGTAGTCAAGAAGGAAAAGAAGCAATATTTTTAATCATAGGGTCTGTATGCAATGGTGGGATTCAGCCAATTTGCACCACTTCGGGAGAACCGGTTGTTAACTTTCTGAGCAGTTTGGTGAACTGGTTGTTTGAAGAAATCATTAGGGCAGAGAACCGGTTGTTATATTATTTGAATCCCACAACTGTGTGTATGGAATGGTGGGTTCTTTTCAATTTTTAATATAAGGGATAGATTTTAAGGACTACAAATCTTGGGTTTCAGTTGGCCGTGACTTGATGTTTCATTTTTCGATATCATTTTCATAAATAAGCGAGGGTTCTTGGCATTTTAGTTTTCAGTATTTCTAATGCACAATAGCCATAGATATGGCATTTGCTCTTTGTCCTACAAACAAAGCCATTCCTTTCTCTTGCATGTTTGATTTTGTATATTTGAACAGATGTAGCTTGCTTCTGTATTCCTGATTAGACTGAATACCATGTGATACCTTTTGGCTTGTTCATAATAATAGATGTATTTGTGAAGGAATGTTTGGTGATACTGATGATGATGAGTGTTTGTGTGTGTGTGTGTGTGTAGGTAGGTAGGTAGGTAGGTAGGTATACACACACACACATATAAATGCAAATCCACCTTAAAGCAAAGGAACCTAAGAAATACTTGAAAAAAAACCCATACTTTTTCTCTTACAAATTCATCTCACTATAGTACGAATACACAGAAAATCTGGGGTCTTTTATTCTTTTTACTGTTAATGACCTCCTCAGTGAGAGCCAAGTTCATGCTGGTAAAATTCAAAACTAAATGTTTTGTGTCAACCTCTGTCTCAAAACCACATGAATAAAGAGCAAAATACCATGCTTTTATTGCCAGGGTGTATTTGCTGCTATAGCCATAACTTCACTTAACAAAGCATCCAATAAGCTGGTCTTTGTGAAAGGCATTTTCTTTTCTACAGCAAGGCCCCTGAGGTTTAGAGAAGATGGGTCATAGGAGTGAATTACTTTGCTGACCCTCTGGGATTTGTTCTGGTCCTTATCTGGCTCAACTGTAAACTAAATCTTCCTTAGATTTTGTGCAGGGATGAGAAAAAGAAATTGATGATGTCTCTTTAGATCAAGATGCAATTCCTCTACTTTTATTCATTCACTGCAGTCATAGAGGCACAAATCTGAAGGGAAAAAAGGAGTGTTGATTATGCTCTCTCTCCATTTTAATTGGGAAATAGCAAATACAAGGATAAACAAAGGTCTTGCTATGTAAGTGTGTTTTTACCTGAATGCCCAGCGGCTTCCTATGATGGTAGATAACAGTTTCTATTTTAATTTTTCCTTGATCAGAACTAGCTGAGTGAATTCAAAGAAACAGTAGCTGCACTAGGCTAGATGCCCTAGACCAGGGGTGTCAAACTGAAGGCCCGTGAATCCAGCCTCCACAGCCCTCTTGCAGCTCTCTGCCAGAAAAAATGGAGCGGTGTGTGTCCATTTGTGATGGCAGAGGACTAGCAAGACAAGCTAAAAACAAAAGGAGAAATGTTTCTCCTTTTGCATTTGAGCATGCAAGAAGGGACAGGAAAGGAGAAAGGGAAAAAGGAAAGAAAAAGAAAAAGAAGGAAAGATGGAAAGGAAGAAGGAAGAGAGAAGGAAAAAGAAGAAGAAGAGAGGAAGGAAGGAAGGAAAGAAGGAGATTATAATGAGGGTGAGCTAGGATCTGAGGGAAGTCAAGCCTTAGTACTTGGCCACCACAGGAGTGACGTTAAAGTGACCACACCCACCCTGGCCATGTCCACCCCGTCCCCCCGAGATCAAACACAACCCTCAGTGAAATGGAGTTTGAAATATCTGCCCTAGACAAACCATGCAATTAGTATCCACATCACCACAAAAGTTGTAACTTATTTTATTTGGATTTTTCCCCAAAAAATATTTGGTGCTCTACTTAACTCATTGCCCTATGCAGCTCATCTAGTTTGCTAATATAGATAGAACATCCTAACAGAAAAAGACTTATTTATGCTGCTTGGAACAGAGAATCTACATCTGTTTGGAAACAAGAATTTCAATGACTTTCTGCAATTATCATTGCACGTGCTGAACAAAAATCTGACCTGCTCTGCAACCTTCACATCTGCAGGAAATATATCCTTTGTTGGATACGACCATCCCATTTCATAACTATATAGAACTAAACTTTGCAAAAAAAAGCATCATATAATTTGGGCCAAAGGTCCAAATTAAATGATCCACTAAATGATCACCAAGGTTCATTTTAACTCTTGCATTCTCTGACTTTAATTTGGAGAGTGGTAGCCTTTTCAAGCATCAGCATACAAATCCATGCCATGATGCACATGTGCAGATCAGGGGTGGATTCCGGCTTCAGTTTTCTGCCGGTTCGCTCAGGGACGTGCTTTGTGTGCTTGATGCATGCTATGCGCACATGCACAGTAATAAAAAATGGCTTCTGCACATGTGCAGAAGCAAAAAACAAGATGGTGCCGCCTATGGCTCCACTGATAGAACCAGTTCAGGAGTATGGCCAGCCAAGTTACTGCCTACTTGGCTGAACCAGTCCAAGCCGGTAGGAACCCACCTCTGGTGCAGATACCATACAGTGGTGGGATTCAGCCAGTTCGCACCATTTCGGGAGAACAAGTTGTTGACTTTCTGAGAAGTTTGGTGAACTGGTTATTGGAAGAAATCATTGGGGCAGAGGACAGGTTGTTAAATTATTTGAATTTCACCACTGCACACACATCTTACCACATGATAAAAAACTACCTCCACTTTTATGTGAAGCTATCAGAGTTTCAGAAAAAATGTCAGTAGTTTGTAAGATTTTTAGAATTCCCAAACTAAAGGAAACTTGAAATCTTACATATGGGAAGTTATAAGCATTTGACTCTTAGCAATCCAATTTCTGTGTTTACGTGGCTAGAGCAGAAAGGAACCAAGCAACAACCTATTGTCATTCATTCTAGCTAATTAAAATAATGTTTACTGTAGATCATCTATTTCCTATTTCTTGTGTTGATTAAATTTTCAAATTAAAAAATAATTAAGTGATCAAGCCATGAATTTCACATGATAAAGTTGTTTTACTTCTCTGAAATCTTTAGCAGGCGAGGTACGATTTTCACAAATGTTCTCTGGTAAAATTATTTAACTCTTTGTAGACTTGGTTTCTTCATCTCTTGGCACTTAAAAGCAATACAGGTTTTTAAAACATATATTGTGGGAACATTTAGCCTGTGATCTAAGTGGAAAAAATGTGACATGTAATTACAGTAGGGACAGGGATATTTTTCTAGCATGAGTATCAAGTTGTAATTCATTGTACATATGTTGCTTTTGGAGTAGATCTTCTTTCTCATGGACTCTGATTTTGGAATAGTTTTAATAATGGATACGTGTTACTTAATTCTGAAGTTATTATGGGGGAATGCAGAGCAAGATAGTGATTCAGTCGTTGGGTTTGAGTTCAGATCTTTAGTCTTCATCTATGGAGTTGAGGGAGCATTCATGTAATGTTGAATGTTGATTTTATTTATATGCCGCCCTTTTCCCCCAAAGGGGACTCAGGGCGGCTCACAACTCAACCAGGGTAGTTGGGGATACAGACAAAATTAAAATTAAAATTAAAAAATTAAAATTTAATAGTAATTCCACCTAATGTAATTTGCAGCATTGTTGTGAAGTTAAAATGGAGATAGGAATGGAATAAAATACAATATTAATGTCCCACATGCTACCTTTCTTCTAAGGAGCTTATAGTAATTTGTGTTCGTACTCTATGAGATAGGATGGGTTGAGAAAAATGACTGATCTGTCACTTACTGTGTTCTGTGGTCAAGTAGGTCCTTGGTTTTGGGATTCCAGTCCAGTATTCTCACTGCTACAACATTTCATAGAAAAAATATTACAACTGATAAAATGTTGGTGAGCTGTGTGTGAGAGAAAGAGTGTGATAACAACAGAGGGAAATTAATTCATTTTCTACAACCCCACCCCCAAGTGCATTAATGTTCAAGCTTTCATTCTCTTCTTCTTGATGTATACGTACTTATGGTATCCATGACAATGGGGAGGGGTTGAGCATATTTTCCCCATTCTACCCCTTGCCCTTTCTTAGAAGCTGTTTGAGCTATCAGACCTAAAGGGACCATCCAGAGTTGACTGTGGACTTGAATCTAGATGTCCTTAGTCTTAAATGGAACACTTGAACCTATGGTATCCCCAGGGATGGCAAGGGGTATAGTGATGCCAGAGCATTGGGTGCTGTAACACAAGTCCCAATCGTTTTCCAATTATAAGAACCAGAAGGTGCTGCCGTCTTAAACACTCTGCTGCATGGCAATCCCAGCTGCTTTGTTTATGTATTTTTAGTTTGTGCTATTTGCAACTTTGTTTTAAGGCGAGATACTTAATAAGCATTTGAGCAGTTCATTGCAGGAATATATAATGGGTGGAACAAAATGACTTTGCACGTTCCTCAAAAGAGATTTGTTCTTTTTCCCCAGTCCTATTGCTGAACCTCCGAAGAAACCCTCTTATCAAAGTTTAGAAAGGTCAGTGTGATTAAATAGCATGGGAAATTAACATTATGGCATTGGTTGTGGCTGTGGGTTTTGTATAATGCTTAGACTAGCCTGGACTGAAGTAGCTTATAAATTTAATAATACATAATATTAATAAATAAATATATAATATAAACATAGTGACAAATGTGTATAACTAAGAGATTTTTAATCAATATACGTTTCCTGATGCCAAGAAACCTATTGTCGTTCTAGCTCAATATATGATACTTTGACAGGTTGCAGTGGTTTCCAGGAACAAAAATTGTTTTGCTTCAGCTCCCTCTTGAGACCATCTGACATTAGGAAAAAACACACACATTTCATCTGTTTTGTGAACAAGGAGGTTTTGCATTGGCTTAAAAGGAAAAAAAGTAGAACAAGCATCACATTAGACAGTGCAGGCAATCAGACAACCTCCAGATGATTTTAGGCCTTGAGTTTTATTGGCTCACGCAGGAGGTGCAGGAAAGGAATAGCCCAGAATATCTAGATGCATCAGGTTTACTCTTACTATGCTACATAGAAGAGAAAAGAACCTAAATTACAGTCTATAGTCTAAAACAGGGCTGTCAAACTCGCGGCCCATGGGCCAGATGTGTCATGTGCTGGCTACACCCATGCACAGTTTAGCAGAAGGGGGAAAAGTCACGGTATGTCACATGATGCCGCCATGATGATGCAAGTTTGACACTCTTTGTCTAAAAGGACCTAAAAGGTCCTTTAATTCTACAGTGTAGAGGTGGGTGGATATAGGGTGTAGTATTTTTATACCCCTTTTTTCTTTGTTGGTATTTACTACCTTTTAATTAATGACAATTGAAAAGATATTATGGCATTCCTTTTTAAAAAAATAATCCACTTTACTTGGCTTGCAAAAGACTTTTTGAAAGTTTTCTCCCTTCAAACCATGGTTTTATCAGATTGATTTAGAGATGTTTCCATGTTTTTTGGAGGAAATGAATTTAGGGCCAAGATAGTCCTAAATGTTTTATCTTTGTTGAAAAAGTAAATCAAGGGTCAAATTTTCTTATTTTTTTTTTTAAAGCAGCTTTCCATAATTTTTTTTTCTTATCCATCTTTTCCTTCTTTGCCCTTCCTGACTTTTCTGAAAAGTCAGTTCAGTTCAGAATGAAGCTGACAATTAGATGCAGAAAGTCTGAAGATCACACACAGATGACAAAATCCAATCGATGTATTTAATACTGAATGCATATATGGCATTAGTAAATAGGACTGCCACAGTTGGCACATTGTTGTTGAGATTGTTTAAGGGAGAGGATAAAGGGTGAATCTTTTCAATGTATTAACTAGAGGGATCGAAGAGCAATCATTCAAGTGGCTAAAAAGAAGATAAGATGCGTCACATTCCCAGAGATGTGTTTCTTAACCAGTGACCAAATTGTAGCAAGCTGAATCAAATACTGCCTTTCCTGAGAAATCTCTGGTACAGAGGCAATATAGCGTGCCCTGTAGAGCAGATGCTAAGTAGGAACAGTCATTCAAATTCACGCCGTTTGAGAATTTCTCCCCCCAAAATTGGCCCATCTTTGAAACCAGTAGGTTGTATTTGCTTTCAAAGGAAATTAAAAATATTTTATTTTATTTATTTATTTATTTATTTTTATTTTTATTTTAATGTGTATGTATATATTTTTAAATATATATGCTTCTCAATTCTTTATAGAGTCACTAAGAATCATAAAAAGGTTCAATTCAAGTTGTTGATCATCACTTTTAAAACACTCTATGGCAGAGGTGGGGAACAATGGCCTTTTTATGACTTGTGGTGCCAATGTTGGCTCAGGAATTCTGGGAGTTGAAGTCTACAAGTCATAAAGGGACCATTGTTCTGCACCTCCTGTTCTATGGCATGAGTCCAGGATATCTGAGGAACCGCCTTTCCCGAAGGGGACTGGTTCTCCCCACTCATTCTGACAGAAGGGGCCCCCTTAGACCCTATCAAGAGACAAACCTTTTCTGTCACTTCTTATATTGTAAACCGCCCAGTCACCTTAAACAGTGAGATGGCATACAAGTTTAATAAATAAATAATAAAAATGTCCATAAATCGAAAACTAAACTAAACAGGCAAATGGTGAATAGTGTTAATGGCAATAAGAATATCCTTTGTTTAGGATCCTGAACCAAAACATTCCAATTTGAAACACCAAATGTTTTTGTTACATATGAAATACTACTTAACAGTTTCCAGGATTGTGGCCACAAGAAGCTATGGGAAGTCAGAACAAGTCCATTTGTTTCCCTCAGAATTTTTCACAGAAATAAGCGATGCAGTAATCTTCAAAATTATTTTGATGCTTAAGTATTTCAGTTTCAGTGGTACCTGAAAGTTTGATCATTCTTGACCTAAGAATTGCTTTCGGAAGTGTAATAATCTGAAATATACTGTATCCATAATTAGATTCTCAGAAAGCAATTCTATTAAATTAATGGACTTTTTTTCCAAGCTAAATGTATAGAACTTCCGACTTAAATCTGCTGAATGCCCTTTGAATATAGTGTCGCTTGCACTTTCTAGCAAAACTCAGGTTATGCATTCATAGTAAATTATGCAAATTAAATTTGTATCTACCTGCTTTTCATAAGGCATTTTGCTGCTGAGACTTGTCTTCAGGTTCGTGCTACAAGGTGGCAGCCTGAGAACAAAAAAAGGGCAGGCATTTGTTGAAAGAGGCTATCAAATAGGAACACTTTGGCTTTTCACAAGCTTTAAAGGGCATTATTATCACTTGTTAATTGAAATGTAGCCCATCCAGCTTCCATTTTAAAAACATTTAATCAGTCATTGCATATCTATTTTTTATAACTTTCTTTGTTTTTAAAACAAAGTTTCTATTTATCCCCCCCCCCCCCGGTTTTAAAAAATATTTTGAAATTCTAGCCTGTGATTTATTTCTTAGTTGTCATTTTACCATATCCATAGATTTACGGAATTTCAGAGTTTCTTTCACTTCCTTCCTTTCTCCCTTCCCTTCCACTTTAATACTTGGATATAATACATACTATTTTAATGTGGTTTCTCCTCCCTCCATTCCCCAATGTTGTAAAATCTTTGCACATCAGTGGATTGACCCCTAGAATGATTAGGAGAAGACATTCTGGTATCTAATAAAAAGCTCTGCTAAGCTCCGTACAGAGTATGGTCTTTAAATGGATGTTAGTGTCCATATGAATTGTGATTATCTATGACTTTGCTAATCAATCTACAGTGCAAACTTCTCTTTGATTTTTCTCCATATCCAGTCTTTATATTACCAGTATTAAGGAATGTGAAGAAGAGCAAGAGCCTGTTGTTGAAGAGAAGATAGAAGTAGAAGAGAAGAAAAAAAGTGCTGGCCGTGGAAAGAAGAAAACAAAGAAATAGTATAATGAGATTGGAAGGTTATTGTTATTTGTTTGTTTATTTAGCACAAATATTCATGGTGGTCTGAATCTAATGCCGTTACAGATGCTCAATACAGATATAGCCAAGTGGATTGCGTCCATTATACAGCAAACCACATCCCAAAAGTATCTGCCTTATTATCATCATCCGTCCCATAAAGGAACTTCTTTCTTTCCATAAAACATCTTATCTTTCTAAAACATCTGGAGATCCATTCCCAGCAAATATTGCAGATCTCCTTACCTTGTTCTACAGAAATAAAACATCTCAAGACTTTGGAAAGAAAACAATAGTTGTGGTCAGACTGATGTGCAGGAAGCATAGCAAGTTTGGTGAGTTGATAGGGCAGAGAGGAAAGGACAGCTAAGATGGGATACAGCAAATAAACAAATGAAATGAAAGGCCATTAGAGATCATTGAAAATGGAATTAGTTAAATTATCACCACCACCACATTCATGGTATTCTTATATGAGCTCTTATGGGATTTCTAGCAGCAATATAGAAAGAATATCAATATTTTTTAATATATTAAGGGATTATTTTGCTTGAAGGGTTGTTTAAGCATTTGACAGATTATATGAAATAGTAAGAGTGAAATTAAGACATGGATAATTATTATTATTTTAGTTTTTGGCACCCACAACCTCCTTCAAAACCATACAATGATGTCCAGCACTTGGAAAAAAATACCATCCTTCCTTATACATTGATCTTCCAGCAAGAAGCCTTAATCTTTTCAAAAGCAATATGTTTTCAAAATTTGTGAAACACTGGTGTTTTTTAAGAGATCAGATTAACATGGGAAAATATCTAGTAAAGAACAATCACATCCATATAGATGCTTAGAACAGAACTGAAGAAGAAAAACGGAATTCTGACTGAAACCTGAGACATTCTAGGCATTAGTATATACAATACTAAAACTACAGTTTTCACTTGGAATCTTAAAATCCCCTGCTAAATTCTGGACACATATAGCCTTCTGTACATTATGCAGCAGCAACTGTCCACATCCTAAATATAAGTAGAACTGACTAATGCTGATGGGAGTTGAACAATATTTGGAAGGCCACAATGCTGCATCCCTGACTCAGATATGAGGGCTAGATTTGACCAGACTCAGCTGTGACACCCAATGGAGACCTTGTACTTCTATCTGATAATAAAGTGAGATTATGACTCACCTTTCACCTTAAACAAGTATATAGTGTAAGAAATCTATGCTAAAGTACATACAGTATGTGATAAATAAATATATAATCTGATATTGGCCACTGTGTAGGTTCAATTTCTCCTCCATATCTCATTTCTCATTAGCAATATCATACATGGAACAAATAATAGCATGCAACATATCATTGAATTTACTCTTTATGTAGTAATGTCTAGAAAGTAAAAGGGTATTAATGTGTTTATCCAAATCCTTTGATCAATGCTGGCATCTTAACCATTAGAAACAATAAATAGATATACAAATTATCCAGTAGGCAATGTCAATTATCACGTTACATTTAGTCAAACTAATTTGTTACTAGGGAAGATGTTCATTGAAGTAGAAGAGATCATGACCTCATATTAACAATAGGATGAATTTTTTTAGAGATCAACTGAAGTCAGATCTAGCAAATAACTTATTTAACAAGAAACTGGTATACCAAGTTATCCAGAAAGGGGTAGGACAGTTTTAGTATCTTCCTGACTTGAATGTGCCAAAGAGTTTTTTCTGATTAAAAATCTCCAGTTTAAATTCAAAGTGAAAGGTGTAGATTATGTTACAATTGATTCACTATACTTCCAAAACTTCCCATAGTCACTTGGTTGAGTTGGATGTCAATAGAAATTGAATAAATAAACAAAAGAACTTAGTTTTTGGAAAGAAACATTTCATCTTCAGTACGTTCTACAATAAAGATGATTATTTGCACAATGGCAGGCAGAAAAATATTTTTTATAATATTTCCATTTAATTACATTCACATTTTCTGTTACGTTGTAAATTAGTATGGTTTTGATTTCTCTCCCCCCACCCCAAACCCTAGAGATTTATGTGTATGGGGAGTTGTTGGGTTTTTCTATTTTGTTTTTCAGTTTGTCACCTTTCAATAAAGCAAGCAAGTGTTGGATGTAATAGCTTCGAAACCAAATGTCCCCTAGAGGCTGTCATAAATTAATATGGGTCTGAAAATTGCTAAAGTTAAAGTGACATTTTACTAGACTTGTTTTCTGTCTTCTCCCAGATAGGCACATTCTCATTATCTAGAAAACACTGCATGAATTTGACATGTGAATTCTGTAAAGAAATAAAATTAGCAAGAAGACTATATGGCTGAATTAGATCATAGGAGAATATGTATGTTTGCTTTATTTTGCATTGCTTTCTCTTAGAAGCCCATCATCAAATCCTACAGACTAAGACATGCCTGATGGCAATACTAGAATGACCTTGCTAAGGCAGACTACTATTAGAAGGACATTGCAGTGTGCAGGTTAGGGGGCTGATCAAGGAAGATCCAAATACAAATCCTCACTCAACCATAAAGTTTTGGAAGATTTTGAACCAGTCATTCTCCAGTGCACTGCTCAGAGAGCCCAAATGCTGGGTTAACACAGCCTATCTGCCCTTGGACTGAGTGATGTTTTTCTTGACCACGCCTCCCTTTGCCTGCACATGCTCAATTCGAAAACTCAGTCCGCCCGAGTTAGGGCTGTTTTGGGAGAGCTCCAGTCTAAGAGCAGAAAGGCTGGAAAAAGTTTCCCAATTTGGACCACGTTTAAATTCTCAGATAGAGGAAATCACGCTTCTACATCAGGTCTGTCTATTTGCCTCCAGTGAGGCTTCCGTCGCTTTAAGAGAAGGGCTGCCGGGTTTTCCCTGCTGTTGCTAATTGCAAGCACTGCAGGGGGTTGAAAAGGCTTGCACAGCGGGGGCTGGCTAGCAAGGGAGCAATTAGTGGGATAAACCAAGTTCCCTGTTGGAACAGGGGCGTCCCAGGGGGAGGAAAAGTCCAGCAAGGCTCTGAGAAGGCTCTAAAGCAGGTGAGCCGGATTGCTAGGATTCCCTCGCCTGCTCCATTTTGCCCAGCAACAGCAGCGACGGCTGGAGCCTTCGCGCGCCTTTCAGGGCTGGAAAGAGCGGGAAGCGGCTGCGTGCGCACCCCCCGCCATTTTGGATCGCTCCGACTCACTGGGCAGAGCAGCAGAGCTCAGAGCGTGCGAGGAACAAGGCAGCAAGAAGAGCCCAGCCAGCCAACGGAGCCTCAGCGAGCCCTCAACGACTGCAGAACGCCGCGGGGAGGCTGGGGGCTAGTCTGGGAAGCCAGCTAGTCTCTCCCTCCGGAAAATAAGCTAAGTCTCGGGGAACCGAGGGTGGTGGGAGGAAGGAAATCCGACCCCAAGGCGGCCCTTCCCTCCTGGAGATTCTGCCAGCGCTTTTGGACTGCAAAGGCCAGCGCGTGCCCATCCCAACTCCAGCTATCTTCCAGGCCTCGTGGGGACCTGAAATGGCTGAGGAATGCAGGGAGGCCTTAGGGGATCAGGTGGGGCCCTCCAGCAAGCGCTGCAAGCTGGATCCCTCTGTAAATAAAGGCAAAGGGCACAAAGGCTCACTTGAAAGGTCTTCTCCAAGAGCCACAGTGGATCCCAGGGAGGTTTCAAGGCCCCTTCAGCCAGAACCTAGCCCAGACCGTCGCAGCAGGGAGTCAGCTTCCCCTGATCGTAAGGCCCAATCCCCCGGGGACAGTGAATTCTTGTCTGGGGATAACTATGCATCCAGGGATCCATCTCCTGAAGCATCTTGGGGGTACCCCGACTCCCCTAGCTCCTCCATCGGAGAGGAACGAGATTCTGTCCAGAATTCCCCCTTTGGGAAGGGTGGATCCAGCTCAGGCAGGCCTAGCCGTCGCAGGCCCAGTAAGCAAAAGAAAAAAAGGGGAAAAAGTCCTGCTCTTTCGGATGAAATGAGGGAGGTAATTGCCTTAGCCATCTCCCAAGGGATAGCTGAAGGCATTAAGCGCAAGGGCTCTCGCAAGGGCAAGGCCCCAAAGGAGAAACGCAAACCTAGGGCCTCCACCTCTAAGCAGCCTGTATCCTCTCCATCTTCAAGCCCCTCTCACTCTGGGTTATCAAGTTCTGAGCAGGAAGAAGGGGAGATTTTCGCCCTTTCCGAAGACGAAAACCCCACCCCTGACAAGCCAAAATTCTCTGGCCTGTTTCAACCGTCATTATTCAAGTCTATCTTGCACAAAGCCATGACGGCCACAGAGTTAGGCCCCACTTCCAGACCTGAGGCCTCTCAGGCTTCCACTTCCAAGGATCTTAAGCACGGGTTGTTCAAAGAGACAGTAGAAACTCCCGAGGTTATTCCTGTGCCAGACCTATTTATGGACGCGGTACAGCGCCAGTGGCTACAGCCGGGCACCCTGACCAACCCCAGTGGGGGGGATAGAACTCTATATGCAGTAGAAGATAAAATGGAGGAAATCCTCAAATTCCCAGAAGTAGATGCCCCAGTCGTGTCTCTGACTTCCAATTCCAACCTGCCAGCTGAGCTCCTAGAGGGACTTAAGGCAGAAGATAAGAGGTCAGAAAAGGCATGTCAGAAAACACACATGGCGTCTGCCTGGGCCATCAAGGCATCCACCTCTGCCTCCTTTTTTATTAGGGCCACCCTATTCTGGCTGCGCCAACTCAGGTCCAGACCCCCGCCCAGGAAATCTAGGTGGCGCCATGAGCTAACCAAGATTATTACCGCTGTCGAGTATTCAGCGGATGCCACCTTGACAGCAGCAAAATTCTCTTCCAGAGCTCTAGCTTCCAATATCACCTCCCGCCGCCTCCTATGGCTCAGGCACTGGCAGGCCGAAATGAAGGCTAAATGGAAGCTGGCATCGGCCCCATTTAAAGGGGGCTTTCTGTTTGGAGAGGCCCTGGACAAGTTTGTCACCGAAACCAAGGACAAACGCAAGATCCTTCCGGCAACCTTTAAAAGGGGTGACCGGAAAGGGGCGGGGTCCTTTCGTAAGAGACCCTACAGGAGCCAGGAAACAGGGCAATCTTCTCACCCTTCCTCCTATCAGAGGCCCTTTCAGGCAGGGGGGGATAGGCACCAAGACAGATCCTTCGGGGCTCGTGCCAACCAATCCCAGTCTTCCTTTCGGAGACCATTCCGAGGAGGAGGAAACAACAGTGGTGGATCCTGGCCCTTTCGTAAGGGAAAGTGACGGTCACAGGGATCCCCCCATCGGGGGTCGGTTACGGCTGTATGCCGACAGGTGGGAGGAGATAACATCGGACAAGTGGGTCCTCAACACCATTCGCAAGGGCCTTCTCCTGGACTTCCTATCCTTTCCCCAAAGAAAGTTTATCCACTGCCCTACCCCCAGGAACCCAGAAAAGAGGGAACGCATGAGGGCAGAAATCTGCCATCTCCTAGAGATAGAGGCGATAGAGCCAGTCCCCAGGGATCAGCAGGGGAGGGGCTTCTATTCGATCCTCTTCCTAGTGCCCAAAAGTTCAGGGGGGTGGAGGGCCATCTTGGACCTCAAGAGCCTAAATCAGCATCTGGCTTACAAGAGGTTCAAGATGCAGTCACTCCACTCCATCCTGGGCTGTGTGAGGGAGGGGGACCTATTGACATCAATAGATCTCAAAGAGGCCTACCTGCATGTCCCCATCCATGTGGCCCACAGGCGGTTCCTGAGGTTCTACGCGGAAGGGAAGCATTTCCAGTACAGGGCTCTTCCCTTCGGGCTATCATCTGCGCCCAGAACATTCACCAAAATTCTGGCAGTGCTAGCGGCTCATCTCCGCAACCATCCGGTTCATCTGGAATGTTATTTAGACGACATAATCATTCACTCTCTCACCACCAAGCAGGCACACCGTGATGTTTCTCTAACTGTGCAGACCCTGCAGTACCATGGCTTCTCTGTCAACATGGAGAAGAGCCAGTTCCGACCATCCACCTGTATACAGCACCTGGGTGCGGTCATCAACTCCACCTCCTGCCAGGTATTTCTTTCGCCAGACCGGCTGTCGAACCTGAGACGCAGAGTGAAGCACTGCAGCCTTGCCAGGTCGGTACCCATCATTCAGCTGTCCCAGCTCCTAGGGATAATGATCTCGTGCCTGGGGGTGGTTCCCTGGGCTCGCCTTCACGCCAGGGAGCTGCAGTGGTTTCTGCTGCCAGTGCAGAGGGCCAGGAACAGCAACTCACTCAGGCGGGTTCGGCTCCCACGAAAGGTGATCCGGTCTCTGGCATGGTGGAGGTCCAAGGCAGTCAGGAAGGGCTGCCTGTTCAAGGAGCCGGAGAGACTAGTTGTCACCACGGATGCCAGCCTCCTGGGGTGGGGCGCCCACTGTCAGGGCCACCTAGCCCAAGGCCGATGGACTCAGAGGGAGGCCGCCCACAGCATCAATTGGCTGGAACTGAGGGCAGCTCGCCTAGCGCTGAGAAAGTTCGCATCTCTAGTAAGAGGGGCTCATGTACTGTTGATGACAGACAATGTGGCGACAAAAGCGCACATAAACCGGCAAGGGGGCACTCGATCAAAGGCCCTCATGCTCGAGGCAGAAGCGCTGGGCAGGTGGGCGGAACGTCATCTGGCTTCTCTCAGTGCAGATCACATCTCCGGCGTAAGCAACCGGGAAGCAGACTGGCTGAGCCGCCAACGCATCGACCACTCGGAGTGGCGCCTGCACCCGGACCTGTTCCAGCAGATCGTGAGGAGGTTCGGCAAGCCACAGGTAGACCTGTTTGCCACACACAACAACACACAGCTCCCACGCTTCTTCAGTCGCTACCGCTCGCCCCAGGCGGAGGGAACAAATGCTCTGAGGTCAGCGTGGCCTCAGGGACTTCTGTATGCCTTCCCTCCACTTCCGCTCATCCCTCAAGTGGTGAACAAGCTCCTGACCGAAAAGGCAGACCTCATTCTGGTGGCTCCCTTCTGGCCCAGAAGGCCCTGGTACGCAGACCTGGTCAGCCTCTCAGTTCAAAGACCTTGGAGAATCCCCCGGGACAAGATTGCCCTCAGCCAGGGGGCCATCATCCATCCGGAGCCCCAGTGGCTGCAGCTAGCCATTTGGCACTTGAAGGGGAGCTCCTGAGAAAGCAAAAATTCTCTGACCAGGTCATTCGAACAATCCAAGCGTCCAGGAAGCCCTCTACGACTAGAATCTACGATGCCACCTGGGCCGCCTTCTCACGGTGGTGCAAGACTAGGAACATAGAGGCCTCCTCAGCCTCGATCCCCCAGACCCTAGACTTTTTGCAAGAGGGTCTGGATAAGGGCCTTGCAGTCAGCACCCTCAGACGCCAGGTTGCAGCGTTGTCTACCATCCTGGCAAAGGGCTCCTCTCGCTCGCTGAATCAGCTCCCCCAGATCAAGAGCTTTCTCAAGGGAGCAGTGAACATCAACCCTCCAACTGTTCACCGGTATCCGTCATGGGATCTTCCATTTGTGCTTAAGGCCCTGACCAAAGCCCCATTTGAGCCTTTAAAAAAGACCAGTCTGCGCTACCTCACCATCAAAACCGCTTTCCTGGTGGCCATTACATCCGCTCGCAGGGTAGCCGAGCTTGCTGCGCTCTCTGTCAGGGAGGATTTGTGCGTAGTTCACCCGGACAGAGTAATATTGAGACTTGATCCGTCATTTGCTCCGAAAATTAACTCCCTGTTTCACAGGACTCAAGAACTTATTTTGCCCAACTTCTGTCCCCATCCTTCTCACCCTAAGGAGCGTGAGTGACACAAGCTGGACGTGAGACGGGCCGTGCGCACGTATGTAAAGAGAACAAAGGACTACCGCCGGTCAGAGGCTTTCTTTGTCTCCTTCCTCCCTGCGTCCCTGGGCCGCAAGGTCTCCTCTCACACTGTGGGACGTTGGCTACGTGCTTGCATCAAACTGGCATATGAGCACCAGGGCAAGACGGCTCCGAGACGAATCACCGCTCACTCCACCAGGAGTGCTGCAACGTCTGCAGCCTGGGCAACCCAGGCCTCTATCCTAGACATTTGTAGAGTGGCCACCTGGGCTTCCCCCACGGCCTTGATTAGAAACTATAAGATTGACACCTTTGCCTCAGCCGAAGCCTCTTTTGGCAGAAGAGTATTACAAAGAGTGGCTGGAATGCCAGAGGCTTCGGCGCTTCCCCACCCTGGGACTCAATAGCTTGGGCATGTCCCAGCATTTGGGCTCTCTGAGCAGTGCACTGGAGAAAGACCGTTGGCTTACCTGAACGGTCATTCTCGGGGCACTGCGAAGAGAGCCCAAACCCACCCGGGTGTTAGTATTGAACGATGTGGCTGTATTGACTGTAATTGATTACAGGACGGTTCCTTCGTTTTCGAATTGAGCATGTGCAGGCAAAGGGAGGCGTGGTCAAGAAAAACATCACTCAGTCCAAGGGCAGATAGGCTGTGTTAACCCAGCATTTGGGCTCTCTTCGCAGTGCCCCGAGAACGACCGTTCAGGTAAGCCAACGGTCTTTATCTTCCACCATGACTAAATGTAAAGGGCTATTGTGAGAGAAAAACAGAAGAATAATGCTATGCATACAAAATAAACTACACCAAATTTATCAATTATGACTTTTGGTCATCCAGATATTTCTGAGACATTCAGTTATGCTATCATTATACAATAAAAAAAATACACAGAGATTATTTAAAAAATTGCTGAGATGAGTTCACATATTAAACCATAAACATAGTATACAAACCACAAAGGATAGATCGAGAAAAATATACAAAGTCAGAACCGAACTAGATATTGTTTAGGATGATGTCAGAACTTAAAATGTTCATAAACAAGTATCTTCTGGACTTGTTTTCCATCATTAACCGACTGGGAAGAAGTTGTCACCACATAAACTGAGATTTGTGTCAAGTTTCTCCTGTTCATGAAATGGTGAATTTACCCACATACTGATATGTGCTCAGGTTGGGTGGGGAGCTGTCCATGGTAGAACATGCTTGAAGTCTTAACCTCAACTGATCCACAAATCAGAAGCTGCGGCTTTGTGCATTTTGGGCCTTTCATCAGTGCCTGCCTGCCCACCTGCCCACCCTTAGTGGAGGACTGTATATACTTGAAGATAAGCCCATCTGCAAATGAGCAAACCCTCAATTTTTAAATCAAAATAGCATGAAAATGCAATACTTACAGATAAGCCAACCCTCAAAAATTTTGTATGTTTTAATTTTTATCTGCAGGTGAAATTTTTGGATTTATCCACAGATAGACTTATCCACAAGTATATGTGGGGTATATGGGTACTTTTAAAAAGCTGGTGGAAAACTCAACTATATTCACATTGGTAAGTCTATTTGTGAATAAAATTACCCACTTTGGGGTGGGTGGGTGTATTTTGGAACCTAAAATTCAGTTTATCCATGAATATATACGGTAACAAAAATTAGGCTATCAGAGATAAATCGCTCATATTAAAAAGGCTTACAGTGAACAGAAAATGCTTCATGAACCCAAGGGATGAATGTGGAAGAAATGGCATTACAATTTTTTCCATATCCTGCTATTAGGGAAGGGGGGACAGAATATATTAACCATGGCAGTGGAATGCCACATCCCTTTCCCCTAGCAGGGACTTCTACAACCTGTTCTACCTGGTAACTTAGTCTTTGTAATTGGGACCTCATTCTGGCAGAGTGATTGTAACTTACTACCTCAGCAGTCCAAATCCATCTGGATCTTGGTCTGGCCATATGGTTTCTGCAAAGACAGCATGAATTAATTCATTAAAAAGTCTATGGTGTATAACTAATTTTAGCCCTCATTTCTGACAACAGAAAAAGCATCTAAAAGATGTTTGCTGAATTGATGCAATTGTTGAGTTAATTTAGTTATTTGTTTTAGCTGCTGGATAAACAACTATGTCTTCTTTAAAATTCTTTTTCCAAATATTTTACTACTTCTTGGTTTCCCCCCTTCCAACTAGTGTTTTTCTTCTCAGTGCATTAAAATTCATTTTGGCTACTTTGTGTTGTCCTCCCCTTCCCCCCCCTCCTCCTCCTCCTCTTCTTCTTCCATATCTCTCATCAGACATTGGCAATCTTGTGCTCTTAACCACTCTCAAATCAACATTATGGAATAATTTCAGTGGGACGGATTCACATATCATACCAAACTACCTTTATTTTAGGCTTTAGAATGAACCACTATATGCAGTTTGCTCCTGCTAGAATCAGACAATTAAAACAAATACAAAAGCAAATGAAACGCAGCTGAATGTGACAATCCTGCTAATGACTTTAAAAACTTGCTCGTTTAAAACCAAACTCAAACACTGTGCCTGGGATATGAATTAATTGTAGAGGGAAATGTACATAAGGCTGCGTTCCCCCTCCTAACCATACTGACGGGCTCCGAATCCAATGGCGATGTCCGTTTTGCTCTGTAAATTCAGGGAGAGCAAACCCTAACCCTAAATGGATTTTCCCCAATGGCATTTGCCCATGTATTTTGCCAGAAGATGTACATAAGGCCAGCTCAAAAGGCGTGCTCCCTCCTAACCATACTGATGGGCTCCGAATCCATTGGCGATGTCTGTTTTGCTCTGTGAATTCATGGAGAGATAACCCTAACCCTACGTGGAATTTTTCCCCAATGGCATTTCCCCATGTATTTTAAGAGGAAATGTATATAAGGCTGGCTCAAAAGTCATGCTGCTTCCTCTGCAAATTCAGGGAGACCTAAACCTAAATGGATTTTCCCCAATGGCATTTCCCCATGTATTTTTTTTTTTTTGGTAAATGTGTTTTTTATTTTCCATTTTCATTTTCGTACAGTCACATATATACTATGCATAACCGGGGTCATATAACATTAAACAATAAACACAGCCATTCCTCATGTCAACAAAACCCCCCAAAATAGAAACCCAATGTACCTCTTCGACCCTCCATACACCCTTTCTTTCGCCCCCCTCCAACTTTCCATCTTCCCTCCATCATTCTCCTCTACCCTACTTCCCCTCCCCCTCTACCACTCCCCTCTCCCGGTACACTCCCTCCCTTCCTTCTCACCCTCCCTCCAGTCCTCTCTCCCACCCTCTCTACTCATCTTTCTTCTATCCCTCTACTCCTCCCTTCGGTGTATTTCTACTATCTATATTCAGCTTATCCTATTTTTACAGTGGAATTAAAGAGCAACAGTATACAAGTGCAGTCACGTTACTTTAAAATCTAGCACATACTATATATGCCCCCCTCCCCCCTAACACCCTACCTCCCTTCCCCCCCCCCGACTTCCCAGAGCCCGTACACGGTATAGATTTTTAACAAACACAGTCTAAAATATATTAAGAAAAGGAAATAAAAAAGAAAGAAGTTAATAACATCTCTGCATTGAACTCAGCTTCCTCCTGTTACACTAACTTTGAGCAGTTTAGATTGTTCCTAATCTTAAGCATAGGCTATCTGTAATTTCTTAGTCCCATATTTGTTTTGTGTATAGTCAATCCATTTTTTCCAGTCTTGTTTATATCTCTCATTTGAATGGTCTTTAAGATATGCCGATATTTTAGCCATCTCGGCTAGGTTTGTAACTTTCAATGTCCATTCTTCTGAGTTGTAGGCAAGTCTTCCTTCTTCCAGTATTGCGCCACCAACAGTCTTGCTGCCGTTATTAGGTGCAGAACCAAATTAGTCTCTACCGCTGTAAAGTCAGTACATATACCTAGTAAAAATAACTGAGGAGTAAACTTTATCCTTCTTTTAAAGATATTTTGCATAATCCACCACATTTTTATCCAAAATGCCTTAACCTTTTGACAAGTCCATCATTTATGAAAATATGTAGCATCGAGAGAACCACATCTCCAACATTTAGGCTCTACATTCAGATACATAGAAAAGCCAGCTTTCTAGGATCTAAGTGCCATCTATAAAACATCTTATAAAAATTTTCTCTCAGGTTTGGTGCTTGTGTGAATTTCACATTTCTTACCCATATTCTTTCCCATGTGTCCAACATTATTGGTTCTTCAATATTTTGAGCCCACTTTATCATACAATCTTTAACTAATTCTGTTTTCGAATCCATCTGCATTAGTACATTATATATCCTCATGTATTTTGACAGGAAATGTACATAAGGCCAGCTCGAAAGGTGTGCTCCTTCTTAACTATACTGACGGACTTCGAAAACAATGGTGATGTCCATTTTGCACTGGAAATTCATGGAGACCAAACCCTAACCCTAAATGGTTTTTCCACAATGGCATTTCCCCATTTATTTTGACAGGAAATGTACATAACACCATCTCAAAAGGCGTGCTCCCTCCTAACCATACAGACGGGCTTGGAATCCAATGGTGATGTCCATTTTGTTCTGCAAATTCATGGAACATTAACCCTTACCCTAAGTGGAGTTTTCCCCAATGGCATTTCCCCTTGTATTTTGCCAGAAAATGTACATAAGGCTGACTGAAAAGGCGTGCTCCCTCCTAACCATACGGACAGGCTCCAAATCCAATGGTGATGTCCGTTTTGCTCTGCGAATATATGTAGAGTTAACCCTAACTCTAAGTGGAATCAGTATTGTTACGGAGAATCATGCCTTTGAGCCGGCTTTATGTACATTTCCTTGTAAAATACATGCGGGAAATATCACTGGGGAAAATTCCACTTAGGATAAGGGTTAACTCTCCGTGAATTTGCAGAGCAATATGGACATCGCCACTGGATTCAGAGCCCATCAGTATGGTTAGGAGGGAGCACGACTTTTTAACCAGACTTATGTATATTTCCTAGTAAAATGCACGGGGAAATGCCTTTGGGGAAAATTCCACTTAGGGTTAGGGTTAGCTCTCCATGAATTCGCAGAGCAAAACGGACATCACTATTGGATTTGGAGCCCATCAGTATGGTAAGGAGGGAGCACGACTTTAATCAGACTTATGTATATTTCCTAGTAAATTACATGGGGAATGCCATTGGGGAAAATTCCACTTAGGGTTAGGGTTAGCTCTCCATGAATTCGCAGAGCAAAACGGACATCACTATTGGATTTGGAGCCCATCAGTATGGTAAGGAGGGAGCACGACTTTTTAACCAGACTTATGTATATTTCCTAGTAAAATACACGGGGAAATGTCTTTGGGGAAAATTCTACTTAGGGTTAGGGTTAGCTCTCCATGAATTCGCAGAGCAAAACGGACATCGCTATTGGATTTGGAGCCCATCAGTATGGTAAGGAGGAAGCATGACTTTTTAACCAGACTTATGTATATTTCCTAGTAAAATACACGGGGAAATGCCTTTGGGGAAAATTCCACTTAGGGTTAGGGTTAGCTCTCCATGAATTCGCAGAGCAAAATGGACATCGCCATTGGATTTGGAGCCCATCAGTATAGTTAGGAGGGAGCGCGACTTTTTAACCAGACTTATGTATATTTCTTAGTAAAATACAAGGGGAAATGCCATTGGGGAAAATTCCACTTAGGGTTTGGGTTAGCTCTCCATGAATTCGGAGAGCAAAATGGACATCACCATTGGATTTGGAGCCCATCAGTATGGTTAGGAGGGAGCACGACTTTTTAGCCGGCCTTATATACATTTCCTGGCAAAATACACAAGGAAATGCCTTTGGGGAAAATTCCACTTAGGGTTAGGGTTAGCTCTCCATGAATTCGCAGAACAAAACGGACATCACTATTGGATTTGGAGCCCATCAGTATGGTAAGGAGGGAGCACGACTTTTTAACCAGACTTATGTATATTTCCTAGTAAATTACATGGGGAATGCCATTGGGGAAAATTCCACTTAGGGTTAGGGATAGCTCTCCATGAATTCGCAGAGCAAAATGGACATCGCCATTGGATTTGGAGCCCATCAGTATGGTTAGTAGGGATCACGACTTTTTAGCTGGCCTTATATACATTTCCTAGCAAAATACACGGGGAAATCCCTTTGGGAAAAATTCCACCTAGGGTTAGGGTTAGCTCTCCATGAATTCGCATAGCAAAACTGACATCGCTATTGGATTTGAATCTTCAGTTTGAATCAATTATGGCCTATTGCACAGTGAAAAATGCACACACATTTTGGATAGGATCACCCAATATCTGAACAGGAAAGGAGATCATGAACAACTGGAAAGAAGAACAATGGGGGATGCGGGAGAATCATTTAACATCAAATTAACTGTTTAATTTCCTTGGCATCTGCTGCAAAAATTATAGTGAAAAACAGCAAAACAACAAAACAAAACAGCAACAACGCCCCCCCAAACCCCTTAGCCTATGTGTATATGAAATTATTTTTTTTCAGAAAGACTGTTTTTTTTAATTGCAATATTGTTTCAACAAATCTTTATTTTCAAAAATATATGCAAGCAATACTATACAATCAACAATGACATGCTTTTTAAAATTTCACCGCAGACAAATGATGTTATTTTTCAGATCACAGATTTGAAGAGATTGGGTTGAGGTTGATTGATGGAATCTGGAATGTAAATCTAAGCTGTTGAGGAACAAAGGAAGGAAAAAGGCAGACGATTTATTCAAAATATTTGACTGAATGCTGTTGTGAAAACAATAAAAAGACACTTAAGAAGCTGGACAATATTTGATTTTAAGGCCACACCTATCAGAAAGAAGATAAAAAGGACATTACTCAGACAATGCAGTACCCATAATTTTGGATCATAATTATTTTTATAAAAATTTATTTTTAAAACACAATTTTTTCATCAAATTCAATGAGAATTGGTAGAAGATCCACCCCCCCCCCCACACACACACCGCATTTCGCTAATCAAAGCAATCTCCATCCTTGTTGCTATTAGTTTCTTAGTTTTCATTCAGGTAGAACCTGTATCTGGTCATGAAGAATTGATTGGTTGCACTTTGCTCTGATTTTGTGGTTAGTGGTTAGATTTTGTGGCTTTCGTAACTTCCTATACAATCAGCAAAAGCATCAAGGCTTAAAATATTGAGGCAGAAGCAAAAACACATATGTGATGAAATAATTTTTTAAACATGAACTATGTTTGTATGTTCCTGGGCCCGTTTGAGAGCTAGGAGATTTATTGTCTCTTATGAAAGCTCTGGATTTGTGGAAGATTCTTATGTTACAGTAAATATAGGCTTTGGAATGATAATATGCAGCGCTATAACTTGTCAGGCGTATTTGTAGGAATGATAATTACTTTAATATAAAGATTAATGCACTTGCATAATTCCTATTCATCTTAATGGAACGTGCACAGAAAAATGTTGTGTTGAATGGTACCCTAGGGTTGCAATAACCCACTTAACTTACAATTTAGCTAGTACACTAAGAAGAAATGACAACATATAAATAGTTGGCAGTGTGCACAAGAAGAGATTTGGAAAGCTACTGGCAAAATTAAATAAATACAGCACCCTTCTTTGTTCCTTGAAACATTTTACCCATACAAGGCTCAGCTAGAAGCTTAAAGGAATCTGAAATCTTTCTTAGAGATATCCATATATATAGATAAGAACAAAGGAGATTTGATTGATTAACACACACACACACGAATCAGATTTTCAGACTGAATTGTCAGATGGAATCAGGCACCTTCAGAACGTTTTGGAAACAATTCAAAGGTAATTCATGGATTTGATAGACTTTTTAAAATAGTGTTTTTATTTTTTATTTTAGACAAACAAAGACAAACAAAACGTAAAACATAAAACCATCTTCCAGTTACATACAGTGTGTCGGTTGGTTACAAAACTTTTGTGCTTCCTCTCCATAGTCCTCACTTACAATTTATATAAAATCTCATATACCCTTACTGGGATTTGAACCTGTGCTGTATTACATATTAAGCAGTTGTGTTAACCACTAAGCCACAAGGTTCTCCTCCTTATCAGCTAAATAATAAATTTATAACAAATAAATCATTTATTTGACTATATCTATTATTACTTCATTTTATGCGAGATATTCTGAATTTTGAATTAATTTATATTATGACATTTCATTACATCATCCTAAATCCATCCAATGGTAGTACATCTTTATATTGTATTCTGTATCATTCCATTATCTTTGTATTGTAAGATTCTCTAGTATATTTCATTTCCATATTTTTTAATCTAACCATTGATAAAATAAGTCCGATATCTTATATAATTGTTTATCTTCTTTTTTTCTGATTTCAAACGTCAATTTGCTCATTTTGGCAAATTCCATTATTTTCTGAATAACTTCCTCGTTGAGTTCGTGTTTTCTCATTTTTCCAATTTTTTGCAAATACAATTCTAGCCGCTGTTAACCGGATTTGATAGACTTTTTAGTGCTTTCTGCACAGAGTTTCTTTCTTGCCATATATGAATAAAGGAGAAAGTGGTTTAAAAAATATGATGACTGAGTAGTCCATTGATGAGTTTTATCACTTCATCAATCCTATCTTTTAGATTATTTGAAGGGAATTCTGCCCTGCTTCTGGCCACCACTTCAGATAAATGGTTATCCAATCTCTTCTTTAAAACTTCCAGTTTTGGAGCATTTACAACTTCTGGAGGCAAGTTGTTCCACTGATTTATTGTTCTAACTGCCAGGAAATTTTTTCTTAGGTCTAAGTTGATTCTCTCCTTGATTAGATTCCACCCATTGTTTCTTGTTCTACCCTCAGGTGCCTTGGAAAATAGTTTGAGTCCCTGGCAACCCCTGAGATATTGGAATTCTGCTATCATGTCTACGCCTTCTTTTCATTAAACTAGACATACCCAATTCCTGCATCCGTTCTTCATATGTTTTAGCCTCAAGTCCTCTAATCATCTTTGTTGCTCTTCTCTGCACTCTTTCTAGAGTCTCCACATCTTTTTTACATCATGGCGACCAAAACTGAATGCAGTATTCCGTGTGGCCTTACCAAGGCATTATAAGGCACACTTCATATGATCTTGATTCTATCGCTCTGTTTATGTAGCCTAGAACTGTGTTGGCTTTTTTTGGCAGCTGCTGCATACTGCTGGCTTATATTTAAATGGTTGTCTACTAGGACTCCAAGACCCCTCTCACAGTTACTACTATTGAGCAAGGAACCTCCAAATACAGAAGTGTCAAGCAGTAGTAGTAGAAGCAAAACTTATCCAACTCCCAAATGCCTGAAGAGCCAAACCAGAAAGCCAGAGACAATGGCATACTAGCCTTCTACTTAGAAAAAAGAAAACCTTCACTCACAATGGGCAACTTTTCATATAGTTTGAGTTATAAGAACAAATAAAAAGTCTAGGAAATTATTTTAGTCAACCAATAAAGATATAAATGGAACCAACCCTTTCTATTAGTAGTCACAGCAATCATCCAAAACAAATTAGTTCTATGATAAGCTATTGCTCCCCAGATTGAGAAGCTAAAACTGATCTACACATGGAAAATTAGAGAAATGTCTGAAAAAGAAACTATAGTAGTAATGGTCCACTTTAATCCTATTTACCTAGATTGGGCAAATTCATGTTCTGGATGTGACCAAATACATGTAGTCCTTGACTTACAACAGTTCGTTTAGTGAGGGTTCAACGACACTGATAAAAGTGACTTATGGCTGTTTTTCGCATTTACGACCTTTACAGCATCCCCATGATCATGTGATCAAAATTCAGACACTTGGCAACTGGTTCATATTTATGATCTGTGCTATGTCCCGGGGTCATTTGATCCCCTTTTACGACCTTCTGACAAGCAAAGTCAATGGAGAACATGGATTCACTTAACAACCATATTACTAACCTATCCACTGAGTAATTCACTTAACAACTGGGGCAAGAAAAGTCATAAAATGAGACAAAACTCACTTAACAAATAACAACAGAAATGTTGGGCTCAATTATGGTCATAATTCAAGGACTACCTATATTCAGATACCTTGAAAATTGTACCTTGCAATAGCCAGACTTGGGAGTCAAAATGAGAGTCTCAATGTGGGACTTAGTTGTGCAGAGAATCCTGTTGAAGATCAAAATAATATTTAACCAATGGAAACAGTGATCTTCACCATACGCACCAATAAATACTAACTGGGAAAGTCCAATTTAGTCACATCTGACTTAAAAATATCTCAGTGGCCCTCAGGTTCCTGCAAACTGGATGAGTCCTTACATCATCAGACTGGCTTTGCATTGGAGGTTATTGTCAGAGCCTCTGTTCCGATTCCTCACGCAGACAATGCTGCAAGGCATAAAAAATTTAAAGGATAAATAGCTAATTCCCTCCTGAGCTGTCCCAAGAAAGGTTATTTGTTGCATAAATGCCTTCCACTTGAGATCCGCCCGTCTCTCACTGGCTCTCCCCATTCTATCTCTAATACACATTGACTGGATGCTGTTCTCAGCCAGAGTGCATAAAGCTACCTATGAAATTTTAATGAACATGGAATACAGAGGAGGAAAGGAGGAGGAAGAATGGAAAAAAGAAAGAATAAACTAGATGAATGTAACTCTACTGGGTAGGTAGCATTTAAATGATTATAGAGAGCTGATGGAGGATGTAAAATAGCACTGGTTTATTTGCTATAAACTGGTTCTGTTTTATTTTGCATATTTTAATTTGACATTATGGTTGTTTTACTGCATTTTTAATTGAAATTATATTGCACTGTCAATTGACATATAGCTATTGTTAACCATTGTGGTTAGCAGAGAGTGTGGATAGGCTGTAGAATCTGTGGACAGTGGTTAGCATGCCTCAAATAAAAGGGAAAATGTTTTCATCTTTCAGTATGAGAGCAGAGCTGGAGTATTTCTTTAGGCTGGGCTATTCATCACAGCCAGGACACAGTGGCTCAGGGGCTAAGATGCTGAGCTTGTCAATCAGAAAGGTTGGCAGTTTGACGGTTCAAATCCCTAGCGTCGCATAATGGAGTGAGTTCCTGTTACTTGTTCCAGCTTCTGCCAACCTAGCAGTTCGAAAGCATGTAAAAATGTAAGTGGAAAAATAGGAACTACCTTTGGTGGGAAGGTAACAGTGTTCTGTGCGCCTTCGGCACTTAGTCATGCCAGCCACATGACCACGGAGATGTCTTTGGATGGCGTTGGCTCTTAGGCTTTGAAACAGAGATGAGCACTGCCCCCTAGAGTCGGGAACAACTAGCACATATGTGTGAGGGGCACCTTTACCTTTATTCATCACAGTACATGGGAAACAATGACAAAATAGTTCTCAGGAACACATGAACCTCTGATACTTAATGTTAGTCACCAAAAATAACAATGGGGAATCTGAGGAGCTATCTCACCCCAATGGGATTAGCCTTCCATGGTCAGTCCAGAGCTGCAGATCCTGTCTGCTAAGGAATTTTGGCTGACAGAGTCAAGGAGAAGAGCTTTTTCTGCTGAGACCCTCACACTGTGGAATAGTCTACTGTTGGTGGTGAGATCTGCTCTCACCCTCCTGGCGTTTCACTGGCTTTACCAGTTGGCCTGGGTCCTGATGGGGATGGTTGACATAATAAGAAGACCTCACTTCCATGCCATCTGAAAAGTGCCCCTGAAAAGTGTTCAGAGACTACAGTTGGTCCAGAATGCAGCCGCGCGAGCGATATCAGGTGTACTTAGGTACACCCATGTTACACCAATCCTCCATGAGCTGCACTGGCTTCCTATTGATCTCCAAATGCGCTTCAAGTGCTAATCATTACTTTTAAAGCCCTACATGGCTTAGGACCTGGATATCTGAGAGACCGCCTCCTGCCACATACCTCCCAATGACCAATAAGATCTCACAGGTTGGGCCTTCTCCGAGTGCCGTCGACTGGACAATGCTGGCTGGCAGCTCCTCGGGGGAGGACCTTCTCTGTAGCTGCTCCGACCCTGTGGAATGATCTACCCGTAGAGATCCGGACCCTTCCCACTCTCTCGACCTTCCGAAAAGCCACTAAAACCTGGCTGTTCCGGCAGGCCTGGGGCTGTTGAACATGGTCCAGCCCTACTTAAATTGGAATGTATGGTGTGTTGTTTTTAAATTGTATCTCATGTTACTTTTTAACTTTTATTTTTATCTTTCTGTAAGCCGCCCAGAGTCCTACGGGATTGGGCGGCATACAAATTTATTAAATTGCTAAAATTGCTAAATTGCCATCTATCTCCTTGGTCTTAACTCTTATGTAACTTTTTACATTTAAATTTTTTCTATATTTATCTTTATTATCATTTTGTAAACCACCCAGACAACTCAGAGATGTCTTATTGGTGAGATGTGTAGCTTCTAATGGTGAATTAGAAATTCAAGTAAATGAGGGCAGATACAATATTGTTGCCATTACAGAAACTTGGTGGGTTGAAACCCACAAATGGAACATACAGCTAGAAGGATTTAAATTATTTAAAAGAAATAGACCAAGGTATGTAGGAAGCACACCACAATAGTAATTGGGGATTTTAACTACCCTGACATCAACTGGAAAACAAACTCTGCACCAAATGGAAGATCCAACAGGTTCCTAACAAACCTAGCAGACAACTTTGTTTCCCAAAAGGTAGAGAAGGAAACAAGGGGATCAGCCATATTTGACTTAATTCTCACTAACAGAGAGGAAATGATAGAAGGTGTTGAAGCTACAGGAACCTTGGGGGCAAGCGATCATGCAATACTGGAATTCAACATTATGCAAACACAAGTAGTAAAACAAAGTCAAACTAGAGTATTGGACTTTAAGAGAGATAATTTCAATAAACTTAAAGAGAGCTTGGGAAGGATTTCATGGATGAGAATCCTCAAGGGGAAAACAACTCAAGAAGCTTGGGAAATTTTGAAAAATGAGATTACAAAAGCCCAGTCTAGCACAATACCAATGAAGAAGAAAAATAACTAAGGCAGAATATCAGCAAATAGCCCGAGCCTATAAAGATGAAGTGAGGAAAGCTAAGGTTCACAATGAAGAAACGCTTGCCACAAAAGTAAAAAATAACAAAAAAGCTTCTTCCAACATGTTAAAAACAAGAAAAAAGTTAAGGAAACAATTGGTCCATTGCTGGAAGAAAGTGACAACAGGGAGAAAGCAGAACTATTTAATTCATTTTTTGCATCCGTCTTTACATAAAGGGAAAAAACAGTTCAACCTATCAAAAACAGCACCAAAAAAATGAGATTAGAAACACAAGTTGAAATAGGGAAGAAAATGGTAAGTGAGCACCTGTCTACCCTAGACGAGTTCAAATCACCAAGACCGGATGGATTACACCCCAGGGTTCTGAAGGAACTGGCAGACGATATCTCAGAACCACTGAACTATATCTTCCAGAGATCCTGGAGAACCAGGGAACTGCCAGAGGACAGAAAAAAGCTGATGTAGTTCCCATCTTCAAAAAAGGAAAAAAAATAGATCCAGGAAACTATAGACTATCAGCCTGACCTCAATACCAGGGAAGATTCTGGAAAAGATAATCAAGCAATGAATTAGTGAATACCTAGAAGTAAACAAAGTAATAGCCAAAAGCCAACATGGGTTTGTCAAAAACAGATCATGCCAGACTAATCTTATTGCATTCTTTGACAAAGTTACCAAATTTGTGGACCAGAGGAATGCCATCGATATAGTTTACTTGGACTTCAGTAAGGCATTTGATAAGGTAGACCATAACCTACTACTATATAAAGTAGAAGAATGTGGGTTGGACAGCATCACCTTCAGATGGATTTGTAACTGGCTGACCAACTGCACTCAACTTGTAGTCCTCAATGGAACTGCATGGAGGGAAGGATGCAGTGGAGTACCCCAAGGCTCTGTTTTGGGCCCAGTACTCTTCAACATCATCATCAATGATTTGTATGAGGGAAAAAATGGGGAACTCATCAAATTTGCAGATGACACCAAGATGGCAGGAATAGCCAACACTCCAGAAGATAGGCTTAAGATACAGAAGGATCTTGAGAAACTTGAACATTGGCACTATCTAATAAAATGAAATTCAATGGTGAAAAGAGTAAGGTTCTACATTTAGGCAAGAAAAACAAAATGCACAGGTACAGTATAGGTGGTACAGTATAGGTGTAACTGTGAGAGGGATCTTGGAGTCCTAGTGGACAACCATTTAAATATGAGCCAGCAGTGTGCAGCAGCTGCCAAAAAAGCCAACACAGTTCTAGGCTGCATAAACAGAGGGATAGAATCAAGATCATGTGAAGTGTTAATACCACTTTATAATGCCTTGGTAAAGCCACACTTGGAATACTGCATTCAGTGTTGGTCGCCACGATGTAAAAAAGATGTGGAGACTCTAGAAAGAGTGCAGAGAAGAGCAACAAAGATGATTAGGGGACTTGAGGCTAAAACATATGAGGAATGGTTGCAGGAACTGGGTATGTCTAGTTTAATGAAAAAAAAAAAAGGACTAGGGGAGACATGATAGCAGTGTTCCAATATCTCAGGTGATGCCACAAAGAAGAGGGAGTCAAACTATTCTCCAAAGCACCTGAGGGCAGAACAAGAAGCAATGGGTGGAAACTAATCAAGGAGAGAAGCAACTTAGAACTGAGGAGAATTGTTCTGACAGTTAGAACAATTAATCAGTGGAACAGCTTGCCTCCAGAAGTTGTGAATGCCCCAACACTGGAAGTCTTTAAGAAGATGTTGGATAGCCATTTGTCTGAAATGGTATAGGGTTTCCTGCCTATGTATGTGGTTGGACTAGAAGACCTCCAAGGTCCCTTCTAACTCTGCTATTGTATTGTATTGTATATAAATTTAATAAATAAACAGGAAACCTGTGGTTCTGGAAGTGTATTCACACAGATACTCATTTCTCTGTGTCAATGAATAAGATGTGGGAACTACAGCTTAGGGTAAAAACAGTATAATAGAAGAGAGCCAGTTTGGTTTATACCAGTGGTGAAATCTAATCCCTCTCCCTCCCACAGTTCTGTGGGTGTGGTTTGGTGGGGTATGTCATGTGACTGGATGGGTATGGCCAACTTTTTTTTTTACTTTCAGCTATTTTTTTTAAGCTTTTAAAAGCATTTTTCCCTGCTGGTAGGGAAAAATGCTTTAAAAAGCAGAAAAAAGAGCTTCTGACAATCACACAGCTCACAGCTGAGCTGCATGATCCTTGGAAGCTTTTGTTTTACTACCAGTTTGCAGAACCAAGGACAATTGTCCCTACCAGATCAGCCGAATCGGAAGGATTTCACCCCTGGTTTAGACATTCAAGGTCCCCAGAATATCATGAATTATAATCCTGCCTTAGATACACAACTTGCTGGGTGATCTTAATCATAAGAGAGCTGTAAGGGACCTCCTAGTCCAACCCCTTGTTCAAGCAGGAGACCCTATACTATTTCAGTGTGACTATCCAGTCTTTTCTTAAAGACTTCCAGTGATGAAGCACTCACAACTTCTGAAGGCAAGCCATTCCACTGGTTAATTGTTCCTCACTCTGAGAAAATTTCTCCTTCATTTCAGGTTGCTTCTCTCTTTGATTAGTTTCCATCCACTGCTTCTTGCCTTGGGCCAGTCACTTTCTCTCAGCCCTAGGAAGGAGGCAATGGCAAACTATTTCTGAAAAACCTTGCCAAGAAAACTTCAGGGAGTTCTCCAGGCCTTTGCCAGGAATGAAGACTGACTTGAAGGCAACCTGCCCCCCCCCAAAAAAAAAAAATTAACAGAAGCCTTATTTCTCACCATGAGCTATATAATAAAGAAATTTCAGGAAAACTTTACAGAGGGTGCTGCCTCTTCTACCTCTTGGCTCCTGGTGATTAACAATGATATTTTTATGAATCATATTTTGTTATTTATCAAATAAACTGTTTTCTTTGTAAAAACCTATAGGATAAAGGAGACTGTTCAGACTGTAACCTACTAGCTATCATTCAAAATGTTTTCATTATTTGGAGGATGGAAGATTCAGAAGAGCAATTGGAGAAAGCTAGGAAAAGTTGGAAAGGAGGAGAAACAAGAAGAAAAGAACGAATAGGGGAAGACTGAGAAGCAACCTTTTCAGCACCTTCATTCTATTAGATATGCTTGTGCTGTTTATTTGTGTCATATGAAACCCACCCACCCTCTTTTTTTTTTCAGTTCAGGCCTCCAGGTAAGATTAAGGGAGTTGCCCTTTGAGATCTGACATTATAAAGAACTTGCAATTAAAGCACAAGCTGAATAATAATGCTCTGTCTATTGAAAAACTGTGTGTGTGTTTTAAAAAGAATATGTCAAAACTGCATTTTAATTGATCTTTTCACCTTGCCTTTCCCTGTTTCTTAGTTACCTGTGTTCATATTTCAGAAAGCAGTCAAATACGTTGCAGATCAATATTTTTTTAATCCCATTCTGTGGATGATTATGGAAAAATGCATTCCAAAATGTCTATTAATGCATAGGATTGCATAATGACTAATGTGTGATAGGATAGTAAGTGCAGGTACAACCTAAATATGTGATTTTCATGAATGAAAAATCAGTATATTTGCAATAACAATGATTTTTTTACTCTACTTCCTTGCATAATATTGTCATTTCTTGAATACTTTTCTGTAGCTGCCTACCTAAGTATATATTATAGATGCCTAACTCTATAGCCCACAATTTTTGTGTTAGTAATTCATGCTAAACATATCTAGCTTACAATGATCATATAATTGTATCCATTCATTTCATTTATTTGCAAAGAAAATGAATTAGGAAAGATCATGTCTAATTCATATCTTCTTCCTTCCTAGAAAGAAAGCCCTTTAACTGATACATTTGTTCAACTTCTCTCACATTTCTTAAGATGTTAATTGGGCTATTTATACATTATTAGCAAAGAAAGTATATGTGGTTAATTTGTGTATGAACATTCTCTTTGGCTTCTAAGCTATGTGTATCTGTCAGCTCCAGTAAGAAGAGCAAATCATGAAATCAGCTCCGCAGAAAGGCTAACGTTACATTTATTGAGATTGTCTATAATAACAGAATCTTGCAAATTCTGTGATTATACTGTACATTTCCCTTCTTATAATTCAGTCAATTAGAGAGGCATCTGTTTGAGCCACTTCTGAACGTTATTTGGATTTGGAACTTAAAAAATGCTTCAGCCCTTCTGCTTAGGCAACAGCTTCTTCATAGGTTGGTCAACAGTGAAAAGGATGCCTTATAAATTGAATGAATGGATGGATGGATGGATGGATGAATGAATGTATGAATGAATTGATGGATGGATTGATGGATGGATGAATGAATGAATGAATGAATGAATGAATAAATAAATAAATAAATAAATAAATAAATAAATAAATAGCAGGGGTATCAAACCAAAGGCCTCCAGGCTGGATCTGGCCCATGGGATGCTTAGATCTGGCTCACAGGGGGCGAAGAACTGGCCCACGGTGCCTCTGCTACAGAAGTGGGTTGCTCCTTGTTTGGCCCGGATCGGGTGAACCGGTAGCAGCGGCTGTAGCGGGAGGCTCCGCCCACCTGCCTGGACACTTCTGCGCATCCGTAGTAAAAAAAATTTGAAACCCATCACTGCTCTACCACCAAAAATGGAGCTCGGGAGGGCCGCAAGCTCCGTTTTTGCTGGCAGAGGGTTGCAGGAAGCCATCGCTCATTCGAAAGAAGACTCATTCTTTCTCAGTACCATATTTTTTTTAAAAAAAATGTCAAGCTTTTTCAAAACCAAAAGATAAACATGAAATAATATAAAGTAAGATGAAAGAAAAGAAAAACAAAAAAGGGTCAAAAGTAAAAAAAAAATTAAGAAAAATTAAGAAAATACACAGAGAAGAAAGAAAGAAAAGAGAGAAAATTTTACAGAACCCTTCATTGCCACAAGATCCTGCAGGCATTTGAAAACTCTGCCTCATTTTGAGTTTTCCTAGGTCATTAAGCCTTTAGGTTTCAAAATTCAGAAAATCGTACAAATCTATCTGTAGACGTTATTAAAAGCAAATGTATCCAAAAAAGGATTAGAAATCTTGAGAGAAGCTAACCATACACGACATATATTGATTTTGGTATTAGAATAAACCAGACTAGAAGTAAAAAAACAAAAACAAAAAAAA
The DNA here is from genome assembly GCF_009769535.1 of Thamnophis elegans. Classification (NCBI taxonomy): domain Eukaryota; kingdom Metazoa; phylum Chordata; class Lepidosauria; order Squamata; family Natricidae; genus Thamnophis; species Thamnophis elegans. Next base: position 121,283,644 of record NC_045542.1, read on the forward strand.
CAAGGCACTGAGTAGACTTGAGCTCCATGGAAACCAACGTATGTTTCTTGCACTCTGTTTCCTAATGATCGGCGCAACCTGCTGTGATCTTTTTGGTCCCTCAGGACAGACTAAGCTCACTTCAGAAAAGCAAAAATAAAGCTTGTGAAGTGCACACTAGGGCCAACTAAAATAATCTCCGGCCACCACTGACTCCACTCAATGCAGCATCTTAAATATTTCATTGATTGGTATTATGAATTCAACGCACGTTGCAGAAGGAAGTTCTAATCGTAGACAAACATATCAACAGCTCCTTCAGTGGTTTTGTGATGAGGTTAACGTAAAATTTGTGCTTGAATGGGAATGGGGAAAATCTTGGTTGGCTTTGGAGAATAGGAAAAAGCCTGGGACATGTTCTATAGGTGTGTCTGCTGAAAAAATATCAGCCACTCTGAAATTACAGGAAAATACATTAACCCCTAGTTTTCCTTCAGGTATGAGTGAGGAGGGGGCAGCCATTTTGAATATGGGGACAAATATTAGCAGGGGCTAGAATCTCAGATATGAAATTAAGTTGTCCAAATTAGACATAACTTCTTGTTGATACTATTTTTCTTTCTCATTTTTACATTGCACAATTGCCAAGACAGGATACTGCTTCGTCGGTTTTGCAGAAACTTAGAGAGGTATGCAGCCAATATCTCAATAGACATATTTCAAACATCATATTTTTCTCTCACCATTTAAGGGAAACGGCTCCAGTGGGGAAGCGTCTTTTAATATCTTCTGCTGCCGCCACTCCCCACACCCCTTTTTCTGGGTGGAGGTCACCAGATCTATTCCATTTGTATTCCAGAATGATGCTACGTTTATCAGGGACTGCATGATACAAATGCTTTTAATCACATGCTTAATTATGTTTTATGGCTAATACTATCCATTATGGTAATACCTCATTTGGCAATCTGTGATCTCCTTCTCACAAGAATACTAGTCTTTCCAAGCAAAAATGGGAAAGCCTCTAATTTCTCATTATATAAAGTTTTCTACTTGAAAATTTAAAAATAGGCTCCAATGATCCTCCCCCCCCCCATTCTGTTCAATTGTGCCTGATTCTCAAAGACCACCTGAACAAAAACCATTAGTATTTGTCGGCAAGGTTTTTAGAAGTGGTTTGCCATTGCCTCCTTCCTCGGGCTGAGAGAGCATGACTGGCTCAAGGTTACACAGTTGGTTTTGTGCCTAAGGCAGGACTAAAACTCAAGAACTTACAGTTTCTAGCCTTATGGCTTAATGACCACACCAAACTGGCTCTCCAAATTATTTTAATGGTGGCTATTTTAAAGCCTCCCTTTCTTCCTAGAGTTGTTTCCGATAGCCACAGCACAGAAGGGGTGAAGTATGATTATTTATGATGGGACGCGGTGGCTCAGTGACTAAGCTGCTGAGCTTGCCGATTGAAAGGATAGCAGTTCGGTGGTTTGAATACCTAGAACCGCATAATAGGGTGAGCTTCTGTTACTTGTACCAGCTTCTGCCATCCTAGAAGTTCGAAAGCACGTACAAATGCAAGTAGAAAAATAGGGACCACCTTTGGTGGGAAGGTAACAATGTTCCATGCGCCTTCGCCGTTTTGTCATGCCAACCACATGACCATGGAGACGTCTTCAGAAAGCGCAGACTCTTTGTCTTTGAAACGGAGATGAGCACCTCCCCCTAGAGTCAGGAATGACTAGCACATATGTGTGAGGCAGTGGTGGGTTTCAAAAATTTTCTGAAATTTATTCCTCAGTTCAAAAAACAGGAGTATATGAATTAGGTTCAGTACTTAGGACAGACCAAGTAGCTATTCAAGAGTTAGCGATGTCATGGTTAGAAGCAATGGTAAAGCAAGATATGGATTTAAAACCAGTAATATTTTGTTGTGTATTTCAAAGGGAATACAATGCATATTTAATTTTACACATGTTAACAGCTGCTGGAATTGTGTTTGCACAACAGCGGAAAAACAAAGATATGAAAATGAGTAAAATATTAGAATGTGCAGGAATGAATAAATTGACAATTAAAATCAAGAAGGCTTTGAATACTTTTTCATGTGGGATTTGTTTTATCAATTGCTAACTAACAAACAGAAATTAGAAATCTAAAAGTATGAAAGAAAACACCAATTATGTAAAGAAAGGTCACAAAAATGTATAAGGAAATATTATTAGTACTTGATCATTATTAATGTGTAAGATACCTGTGGGACATTACACACACACACACACACAAACACACACACACATACACACACACACACACACAAACTATGACAGTGCCAGGAAAACACCCAAAAATAACAATTTTCCCCAAAAAGGCTGCAGATGAAACCAATTTTTTCCCTAACCCTAAGGACAGGAAAGACAAAATCACTGGAATAAAAACCATCAAGGCATTGTGGGAAATTATAAAGGACAGTGCCAGGAAGCTCACAGAACCAGGAACCACCTCACAATTACCTAAACAACCATGTATCACACAGAAACACACAAAATTTGGCAAAGCTTCCTTGCACCAACCTGGCCTGCCTATAGAACAGCAGCCACTTTGAGACACATAAACCATGCACCAACTTGCACACTTAAAGGCAACATATTGCATCACAAATAAAACATTTGCAAAAAGGAATAACATTTCTTGTAATAAACATATTCTATAAACAATAAATAAAAATTCCCTAAAATAATTTTTTAAAAAGATATTCTATAAATAATTTTTAAAAAATCCTTAAAAACCATTAAAATATTCTATACACAATAAATTAAAATAAAACCATTAAAATATTCTATACACAATAAATTAAAATAAATCATTTAAAAATATTCTATCCACAATACTTTTAAATGTCTAATAAATAGTCTAAGACAATTTAAAAAAAGATTCTACCAACAATAATTTAAAATAAAACCATTTTAAAGTATTCTACACACAATAATTTAAAATAAAATCAGTTAAAAGTATTCTACACACAATAAATTAAAATAAACCATTTTTAAAAAATTCTATACTCAATACTTTTAAATAAAACAATTTAAAAAAATTCTATACCCAATACATTTAAAAGTATTGAGTATAGATTTTTTAAAAATGTTTTTTTAATTTATTGTTGATAGAATCTTTTTTAAATAGTCTAAGACAATTTAAAAGAAAGGTTCTATAACAATAAATTAAAATAAACCATTTTAAAAAATTCTATACTCAATACTTTTAAATAAAATAATTTTAAAATTCTATATACAATAAATAAAATATTCTTTAAAAAACATACCAGCAGGCAGAATCAGCAGCTCTCTGATGTGATGGATGCAGCAGGGAGCAGGCAGGTGACAAGGCAGCAGGTAAGCTGAACTGAAGGGACAAGGGACAACCGGGTCAGCTAGGCCAGTCGCCTGGCAGGCTTAGCCAGCCAGGCGAGGCTGGGGACTGGAGGGCGGGGGGGAGCAGGAAACCCCCTTTCGGCCATGCGCCATACGCCAGCTTATGTCTTTCGCAAGGGAAGGCCTGAAGGCCTTCTCTTGCAAAAGCCACGAACTGGCATACCCTAGCCTCCTGCTGCACGACCACCGCCCATCCCCTTTTGGCTGCATGCTGGCATATACCCTTTCGGCCACGCGGCATATGCCAGCTCGTGGCTTTCATGAGGGAAGGCCTGAGGACCTTCCCCGCAAAAGCTGCAAGCTGATGTGCACTAGACTTCCACTGCCGCCGCCCCCCCTCGTGCTTAGTTGCTTACCTGAGGGAAGCAGCAAGCTGCTGGAAGGTGAAGCAAAGGGAGGTGAAGCGTGATGCGACAGCAGCTTGGGAGTGGGAAAGACTCTTTTCAAAAGAGGAATGTTGGCCATTGGCACCGCGCTTTTAAATGGGTGTTAGAGGTGAGTGGGTTGACTCCAGCCTGCTCACTGATTGGCTGGACTCCAGCCAATCAGTGAGCGGCAAGCTGGGCTAGTTTAGTGTGGATGGGCGGGGGAGTGAGCGAGCTCCGATGGAATGGGCGGGGTGAACAAGCAACAGGACCAGGGCAGGCATTCTGGAACTTACTTCCAGGTCCACTGGTGGAACCTCTTCTAACCGGTACGGTAGATTTGATGAACCTCTTCTACCGAACCAGTTAGAACTGGCAGGAACCCACCCCTGGTGTGAGGGGAACCTTTATCTTTTTATGCCATTATATGATTTGTCTAGTTTTGGCTTTACATGTTGCCTGAGCCCTGACACCATGGGTTGTAAATAATAGCTTATATTTTAGCATCTTATAGTCATGAGTCAAAGGAACAATTAGAAATTAAACAAAGTGGATAAAACAAATAGCAGAAGGTTAAGAAGTGAGTATCAAAAGAAAAGGAGAAAATGAAAATATAGTGGCATTAGTAAGAATACTAGTAAAGTAACAAAAACTTGCTGAACACCATAAGACAATGTGGCAATATTGTGGATATACCTAATTCTAGGTAGCAATCATGTTGCAATAATAGTTGCTATGGTATAAATCTTTACACAACTTTCTTAGACTTTTCTCTAAACTAGTCCCTTACTGGGGAGATTAATATTAGGCATGAGGTGTGGTACACAGTGCAAGTCAGAGAAGCAAAGGAGGTTGGCTCTGTAGCTGGAATGTTCTTGATAAGAGGAAGTTTGAAATATTTCCTCCCTCACCTTTGAGGGTAAGGTTAAAATCTCACCAGAATAAAGGTTCTTCTCTGTGGAAATGTAATAAATATTTTTTGAAGATAATATAAGGAGTGCACATAAGGACATCAAGGGTGAAATTATGTTTTAGACATATCATTTTGTAAATCTAAATCAAATGCACTGTGTTTAACCTTGGCCACAGCTTTCTTAAATACAGCCTGAGCAAGGTGTGCAATAGGTAATAGATTTCAATAAGCTGAATAAGATGGGAGAGACTTTATCATGATTTTATACATCTCAGTCATGTGTTGCCAGACGTGCATTATTCCTCTAAGACTAAATTAATGACACTAGGTGCAGCAAACAGCCTTAGAATGGACAATGAAGATTTTTGAAGAGGTGAATAACTCTGACCTTTTAGGATCGACTGTTAATAATAAAGGAATGATCAGTCAAGAAATATTCCAAAGACTAGCACTTTATAGTGATGAAGGTCTTTGAGAAGATATTGAGATGTGACCCTACCTACAAAGATACAAATTGTGCAGGCAATCATTTTCCCTCTATGGAAAATCTCCCCTATTTTCTCTCCCACACTCTATGGGAGCAAAAGTTGGACTTCAACAGGCAGAAATGAAAGAGTATTGACACTGACATATGAGAAGATTCCTATGAATACTGTTGGAAGAAATGTCCTTCTGGGTTCAGCTCCAAGAGGGGGAAAAGACACTGGAAACACAGAGGCTGCTTGGAAAGATGGTTTTAATGGTGGACAGGACTATGTGGTTTGAGATCCATGCCTCAAAGATGTTGAGTGAAGGGGAAAAAAAGGGAAAGGGCCTTGCTGAGCCTGAGTTTTTTTATGCCTCTCTGTTTCCTGTTCCTGTGCAAAAAAATGTATTCTGATTGCTTGTCAGACTCCCAGGGGTGGAGGTCTTAGTTACCTTTGCAGGCTGTCTGTCTTTTGAGTTCCCAGATGCCATGTGTTGAGTTTCTGCCTGAAAGATCTTTGTTATGTAGAATAGACTGGCTCAGGCCTTTAATGGCCCATTGACAAAGATGGGGGCTATCAAGAGTGAGTCTGTTTCCGGCCTAAAACATGTTTCTCCATTTTTTATCCAGGGAAATATAATATTCTGCCTTTTTAATATTTCCTAGGATATTTCATTCTTCTAGGAGAGGGGTGGGTGCTAACTTCCTACAATACCAAGAAAAGAAATGCCTGGATCATAAAACAAATTAAGCCAGAATTCTGAGTCAAGGCACAAATAACCAGGCTTAGGTTATCATGTTACTTAGTTCCTTTGTGCAGTCCATTATGGTGAAGAAGGAAAGAACAGAGTCCAACAGCAAAGACACAAGTACAGCAGTGATGGGTACAGCATCAAAGACCCGAGAGGCCAGGATGGAGATCAGTCACCTTGTGTAAGATGTATGTGGTTACGAAGAGTTGTCAGCACCTTGATTGCACATAATCAATTAATATCCTCAAGATTATAGTGTGGGAACTGATTGTTTTTGCTTTTCCACTTTAGTTTAACTTGAGGGTCTCATGATTTGTTTCACACTCAGTCCCTGAAAGTGACTGAGGTCTTCCATCTCCTTATACCAATAATATAGATTGTTTGATTTCTCGATACTTCCAAAATTCAGATTCTAGGAGTTGAAGTTCACATATTTTAAAGTAACCAAGTTTGGGAAACCCTGCTCTAAAAGATTCCTGGTGTAGGAATTACCTTTACAGATGAATACTGACTTTCAATCAGCAGACCTTGCTTTCCCTATCTCCGTATATTTTCATCTGAGACCAGTTGTAACGAATCCATTGTAAGCAGGGCGGAGTTGAATCCCAAGAATGACTGCAGCATGCCAGGGAATATCAGTTACCTTTGAATGAATTTTAATATTCAGATAAATTGCATTCTTGACTTCTGAAGAAACTTGCTAATTAGTCAATTTTTATGTATTATTTTTAAGTAAGTTGAAATAAGTCATGAATATTGTTCTGATTTTCAATGGGATGGGGTTGGGGAAGAGAAAAATCCAGGGATTTACGGGTTATCTAAACCTGATACAGTTATCAAGGGAAATACTAAAGTAAATTAAAAATCAATTGAACTATAAGCCCCTGAAAAAAAGAATGTTTTTTTTTCAAGAACAAAACTTTTCAGCCTGACTTGATTTTCTATTTCAAGTAACATTCTTGATAGATTGTGGGAATGCTGTAAATATCATATATTTTGATGTCAGCAATGCATTTGACAAAGTGCCCATGACATTCTGATTAGTAAGGTAATTGAGCGTGGGCCGGACAGCATGATAATTAAGTAGATGCCTAGCTGGCTTGAAATTCAGTCAAAAAACACTGATCAATGGTTCCTTATTAAACTGGAATGAGGAGCCTTGGACATCATGCTCTTCAATGTTTTTATTAATTACTTGGATGAGGAAGTGGAGAGGATCTTAACCAAAATTGCAGATTCTACAAAAGTTGAATTCAGTCCTGGTGACTTTCTGACATATCAATTCAGGCTATGTAAAGCCTTCCCAATATGCAAAGTAACAGCAAAAAAAAATGAGAATTACATTTTCCATGCAAATGAAAAGATAGCTGAGTAGTTTACAAAGTACCACACAGGTCTTGCAAATCAACTAGCTGCTAGAATAGTTTGAAAGAGGAGATTTGTACATATTCTCACATATTGCAAAGGACTTTTGAAAATTTCGCACAGCCAAATGTCTACGTAGTTTTCCTGATGCAGAAATTCATATACCATTGCCTTTTTCTAAAAAATCTAACCTACAATTCTGATATTTCCTGGTGATTCCCTCCTCCAAGTACTAACTATGTCTGATCTTTCAAGATCAGCCAAGGTCAGCTAGATGCTACCAGAAGCTCAGGAAGACAAAAATATTATCCAAAATGAGCTTGAAATTTTAGAGAAGAAGGTAATAACAACAGACTGAAAGTTCACAGAATTGTACTCCGTGGAAGAAGAATTAAAATGGGGAATGGGGAATACTGTATGTATTCCCACAATGGTATTTACAGAAAAAAACATCTTGACATACTGTACTTGTTAATTACAAACTGAATTTGAGTCAGCACCATGAAGTGATGGTAAAAAAAAAAAAGCCAGTGCAAATTAGGCTGTATGAAAAGACATCAAAATTCTAAATAACAGAAAGGAATGGTTTCATTGCATTCTACATTAATCAGGTCCCACCCTAAATATGATGTCCAGCAGTGGGCAGACATGAAGAATTCAGACAAACTGAAACAATGTCAGAGAAAGGCAAAAAGCTGACCAGGCTGCTAGAAATTAAGCCATGCTAAGACAGCTTGAAGGAACCGGGAATGTTTTTCTTGATGCAGGAAAGACTAAAGGGAACAGGATAGCATTTTCGAAATTCCTAAAAGGATATCATACAGAAGAAGGTCAAAGCCCAAAATGACATAGCTAAGCTATAGGAAAGCAAATCCTAGTTTAATATTAAGGACATTGTTCTAAAAGTTGCAGCATTTTGCCAATGGAACCAACTACCCAGTGAACATACCCCACTGGGTATGTTCAAGCATAGACTAGTAGACAGGATCAGTGGTGGGTTTCCATTTTTTTTTACTACTGGTTCGCTCACATGTGTGCATGATGCTTCTGCACAGAAGCATCGAGACTGGTGGGCAGAGCCTCCCACCACCACTACTACCAGTTTGCCCGATGCAAGCTGAACCGGGAGAAACCACCTCTGGATAGGATATTTTAATTTGGATTCTTTGTCAGGGTTCCAAGTAACACCCCCAATGAAAGAAGGCTGCAAGGCTTGAGTTTTCCCAAAGCTCCATTTTATTAGAGATGTCATATTGGCACATCTGGGAAAACCTGAATCTGAAAGTTTCCAAGTTTTCCCCACCCAAAAGAAAGTTCAAGTCCCTGCCCAGCACCCACATGTCCATCACATGGCCCAATTAGGCACCATCCAAAGCTGGAGATGCCTCCCAGTCACCTTATTGCAGCTGCAAGGCAAGGTGGCTTTGACTCTCTGGAAAAGAATGTTATTTGACTATATATCACTCATACTCCATATAATTCCCCCTCCCATTTTCCCACAGTAGAAAATGTGGCAGGCCTGAAAGCCCAAATGTCAAAGATGGCTTCCAAGTCTGACATTCTTCTTTGGAGCAAAGGAGTGGCCTAAATCCTGGATGTCCAACCTTTTGGCTTACCTGGGCCACAATAAGTGAAGAGGAATTGTCTTGGGCTTCATATAAAATATATAGCATAGTTGATGTACAGTATATAAATAGTGCTAGAAATCACATACTGTAATAATGCTAAATGTTTATGATCTTTTTGCAAGCTGTCCATGGCTGCATAGACCTGTAGGCCACAGGCTGGATGAATGTGGCCTAAATATTTCTTTCCAGCTGTATGATTCTAACATGCATGTTTACCTACAAAATAACAAGGCAGGGAAAGCCTACAGAGCATCACTTCTGAAGTTCTTTCCAATCCCTTTGCCACTAGTGGCCGTAAGAGGCATTGAGGGGTCCTTGGTGATATTTCATAGCACTGATGATGTTAGTTTGGATAATGAAATGTCTATAAGAAAACAACCAAGCTCAGAGAGCACCAAGGACCCCTCATTTCAACTCTGAGATACAAATAGTTTCCTTTATCAATAGGAGGTATTGTATCATAGCAATGGCGCTTAGACTTATGTACCACTTCATATTGCTTTATAGCACTCTCTAAGCAGTTTACAGAGTCGGCATATTGCCTCCAACAATCTGGATCCACATTTTATTGACCTTGGAACAGAAGAATGGAAAGATAAGTCAACTTGAGTCAGTCAGGATGAAACTCCCGGCAGTGGACAGAGTTAGCCTGAAATACTGCATTCTAACCACTGTGCCACCATGGCTCATGGCCCAATTGTATGTGCTCTTTCTCTCCAAGAATTAATCATGGTCTATGCTCTGACAATGTGTGTATAAGAGTGAACGATAATCTAACCATGGCAGGTGCATATACTGTGTGTGTGTGTGTGTGTGTGTGTGTGTGTGTGTGTGTGTGTGTGTGTGTGTGAAGGCCTAATCATGGTAGCTGCACTGATCATACCTCTCTGGATGTGTTTTTGTCCTATCTCCTTGTGTTGAGTCTGAGTGTGCTTTGTATGAATGAGTGCTGCATATGTTCCCAACTAGACCATGTGACTATGAGGAAAGGAAGGGGCTTAGAATGAAGAGTCGCCCACTTTTTGCATTGTTACCCAATGGTGTCTCCTAGAACCTAACACATTTTCTCGAATGATTTTCTCTACAACCCTGGATAGATCTGGCACATTTTCATACACATGCACTTGGGTTGAAGGGAATAAAAAGAAACAGTGGAGGAGAAAATAAAAAAAAGTTTAGGAAGTTAGAAACACAGCCTCGTGGAATGACAAGCTAAATCTTATTAAAATTCTGACACTTCAAAGTCAGTTTCAGAAGGTTTCTGTCATTATGATATATCCAGAGCGAGACTGTCCTGGTCAGAGTTGTTTCATTTCCTACCACCGGATGCAGAGATGATCAGCGGATATAGGAAGATGCGGACACCTTCATTGTTTCCAGTGGAGCTATATAAAATGAAATGCAGCCAGGACTAGTCATTTTAACTCTTTTACAGGGACAGCCTCTCAGTTGTTGAAAATAGCATCCTAGGTATCCTTTTTCACAAAAAAATAAAAAATAAAAACCCAAAGATATTTGTTACAACAGTAAAATCCGCATCTATTTTTGTATATGCAGTTTCCCTAACATACAGTGCTTTGGCAATCACCCCTGATAAATGTAATCTTGAAAATAAATTCCCCAGGAAACCATTTTAATGCAAATTTCTCTGGTGTCATTATTTTTTTATGCAATTTAATTTTCCCAGAGCTGGCTTTTAAAATATAAATTTCCCTAATGCGAGTTTTTTTATTTTTTAAAGTAACTGTCCTTTTTTTAATGTCGAAACCAAGGTATGTGTGTAGTGGGTATCTATGTCTGAGAGGAGCGGGTGATAGATTAATCGACAAACAAATAGGATGGGATGTTTTGGTCAGAAAATCTGACTGTGTGGATTTCAATGATGCCATCTGTGCTGTGGCAGCATCAAGTGTTATTGGCTCCTCTCACACATACTTATCCACAGAAATCCAAGGTGGATTTTTAAAAATGTATTCTGGCATTTCCGGCTTGAAATGAATATTGCACACCATTTTTAAAGCACACTCCAAGAGAACTGGAATCTTATATGACATGCCTGATTTGGTCTGAGGCTGAATCATGATTAGTTCATTTAAGTAGTGGCCCAGCACCAGAAAACAGAAGTATATAAGGGTTGCCCTGACTATATTAAGAAGCAGCCATCTCAGACGGCTAAAGTAGCTGCCAAGCTTTTTTCCCTTTTCCCTTTGAAAAAAAAAGAAACAAAAAATAAACAAATTTGACTTATAATATTGAAGACGTGTCTTCCTTGCTCCCTTTCTCATCCCTGTTTTACAAGTGCACTGTATATGCAAAGGAGGAGTATGAAGAAAGAGAAAAAGAGGGAACACTGGACATACTGGAGTTCTTTCATTTTGTGAGACCATTTCAAGCCTCATCTCTATGCCAGAGAATGGAACAAAGGGTCAATCAATTTTCTTGTTCTGATTCAGAAGCCTGTGTTAAGTTGAGGTAAAACTATGAAAATATTCCATCATTTGGTACAAGGGAAGTATGAGTGGGAGTGTAGAGTAAAATTCCTTCTTAATCTGGAGTTACCTCAGCTTCCAAGTTCACACAATAGGCCAGGACTATAACTGATTTGGTTAAGCATACTAACCAAACACTGCCAATTGTTATAAGAAAGCCCAATAGCAATGACACCTGAACTCATTTCTTTTTGCTGGGAGATAACTGGTAAATCCGCTCTTTAATATCATTGCAAGTATAACTGAAGGCAAACAGTGCTCATGATGGCTGGTGAACATTTCACAGTCAAAACATGAGGAATTTCTTGACTGCCAGAGCTATTAAGTTGTGAAAGAATCATGAAGATGTCAGCACTGGAGATTTTCAAAGATCGGACAGCCCTGGTCCTTGGGAAAGATTTGATAAGTGGGCAAGAACTCCAAATCCTGTTGAAATATCTGGGATATTGTGTGATCAACCATAAAAACTGCATCAAAGCAAAGCTATCATGATACATTTTGTATGTAACAATCTCCTAACAATACAAGGCTAGAAGAAGAGAGAAATCTAATCTTGCAACAGGAAGAAAAGAGCTTTCTACATTGATAGGTGTAGAACCATTTGATTTTTAACCCAATGTGATTTTTGAAAGGGAAAAAACCTGTTCCTTCTTACTACTAAACACTCCCTGGATCCAGCTGTGTAACTATTACAAAAGGTCACTTTAGAGGGAGAAAATTAGTTTTCTCAATCCATCCGTTGGAAATCCCATGGTGTATCTGTCTGTGATGAATAGGTCACTCTAATTTTGGGAAAAAATGGAAGAAGCTCCTCTTGAAAAAGCAATGAAGAACTTTATGCAGCTGAGGACAATTGCTGTGACCATCTGAGTCTTTTTTATCTGTTCATTTTCTGGTGCTTTATCCAGTCATTTTTTAAAAGCTTGGACTGCAGTTAAAGGCCACCTTTGAGACCAACAACAATAAGGACTAAGGGAGAAGAAGAAAAAATATCAGGCCAAGAAAAAGCAAATTATGTGACTTTGATTTAAAAAGAGGTTGTCTTGTAAGTATCAAGTAGCAACAGATGGAATTCAAGTTGAAATTTGGGAGAAACATTTGAATCAGATGATTCAACCACCACCACAGGGTTTTTCTGTTTCTGGAAGAGGACAAACTCAGGTTGAAATGCAAACTACCAGAAAATAAACCAATGATTACCTGACAAATTATTCAGAAACGATTAAAAACATTGCTGCTCCTTTGCAGTTTGATCCCCCCCCCTAATAATCCTACATGATGAACATATTTGCGAAAGAACTTGAGCTATAATATCCTCTAATCTAATGACTGTGGGGAAATTGTAAAAGGATCTCTAGGGTACATGAGAACAACAGACATAACTAAAATTAGATCTGTCTTATCTTTCTCCTCAATAGGTATCCGAACTATCAGAGACCCATCTCAAAAGAAAAATTGCAGAGATGTCCTTAAAACACAGAAATAAAGTAGCCAGATGTGAGTTTATATGGCAAAAAAAAATATCAGTAGATATTAGTGAACAAAGCTCTGACGGAGAAACCAGAGGGCAGTTCAGAAACATTACTTCTGAACTGTGACTGGCAGCTTTAAATGGCAGCTTTAATTTGCCAGAGGCACTGGGCCAGGTAGTTAGATGGACCAGCTATGTGCAATGTGAGTTGTGTACTTGTCACTGGCGCAATATGTTTTATTATGTTTTATTGTTATTATTTTCTTTGCTACTGGACGTTTTTAACCCTTATTAGACACTCTGAGTCAGTTGGTGAACAGTCAGTTGATAAAATCATCAAAGAAGCTTCATTAATTCACTATAAAGTCAGAGCCATTTTTGGCACGTGGCAAAAAAGACAGCAGACAGAAAAATAGAATGAGCAAGGAGCACAAAGCACAGAGTAGGGGTAGAAATGGGGGAAATACCCATTGGGAATGCAATAATGCAAGGCAGCCTGATGGTTTATTTTGCAAGTTCTATAATTGCCTCCCATTAAAGTCTAAAACATCTGGAGAGCACCAAGTTATTTATCCTTAGAAACTCTAGAAACTCCATTTTTAATGTATCAATTCATAATTTTTTAATCATACCAGAATTCCAAGCCAAGGGAGATTTCCATTGTTGGGAACAATTGAGGAGCATATGGAATTCTTTTCTAGCTCAGGCAGTGGATAATACAGTCCATGTTTCAGATAGAAAAGAGAAGGAGTAGATGGACTTAGGGAATGGCCAACTGCAATGATACAATCTGATGGAAAGAACCCTCCAAAAACTTATTTTACAGTTCCTGACTTGGATTCTCATGATTAAAATGTAAGCAGCCTACTGATTTAATCATATCCACCTTTAAATCCAATTAATATGAGTAAATCTAGATACAATTCAGGTCTTTCAATATATTTTCCCAATCATGAAGACTAAAGCTTACACCTATTGTTGTTTTTTCAAGAAAGTGAAAACAATTAATGAACAATGAAATTCAATGGTGAAAAGAGTAAGGTTCTACATTTAGGCAAGAAAAATGAAATGCACAGGTACAGTATAGGTGATACCTTGCTCAATAGTAGTAACTGTGAGAGGGATCTTGGAGTCCTAGTGGACAACCATTTAAATGTGAGCCAGCAGTGTGCAGCAGCTGCCAAAAAAGCCAACACAGTTCTAGGCTGCATAAACAGAGGGATAGAATCAAGATCACGTGAAGTGTTAATACCACTTTATAATGCCTTGGTAAAGCCACACTTGGAATACTGCATTCAGTGTTGGTTGCCACGATGTAGAAAAGATGTGGAGACTCTAGAAAGAGTTCAGAGAAAAGGAACAAAGATGATTAGGAGACTAGAGACTGAAACATATGAAGAATGGGAACTGGGTATGTCTAGTTTCATAGAAAGAAGGATTAGGGGAGACATGATAGCAGTGTTCCAATATCTCAGGGGTTGCCACAAAGAATAGTCAAACTATTCTCCAAGGCACCTGAGGGTAAAACAAGAAGCAATGGGTGGAAACTAATCAAAGAGAGAAGCAACTTAGAACTGAGGAGAAATTTCCTGACAGTTAGAACAATTAATCAGTGGAACAACTTGCCTCCAGAAGTTGTAAATGCCCCAACACTGGAAGTTTTTAAGAAGATGTTGGATAGCCATTTGTCTGAAATGGTATAGGGTTTCTGCCTAGGCAGGGGGTTGGACTAGAAGACCTCCAATGTCCCTTCCAACTCTGCTATTGTATTGTATTGTAATTAATCCATATGGACATATGCAGCCTCCATTCTGAGAGTTTCCAGCTAAAGGTTAGGACTGTTTCCAAATGAGAATGTTATTATGGGATATTCTCCATTGTGAGTTAGATTGGGCAATCTAAAAAGATGAAAACAAATGAATGAATAAATACATTTCAACCAGTTGGACAAAGGGTGGAAAAGAGGAGAAGGAAGGAATGCAAACATTATAATACTTTAGAAGTCTTGTGTTTTCTCAGGGCTGATTCCACATTTCTTTTTCCTTGTTGAAGAAGGTTGGACTTTGGGGACAAGGATAGTCAATGCCAGTTGAATGGATGTTATGGCATGTGGTTTTATCCCTGCAACAATGAAATATGCAAATATTTTAAAACTCTGCAGCCCCTATCCCACCCTGAGCAAATTCACAGCTTCCCATTTATCATCATTTTAGCAGGATAATTAATGGCCAATGACCATGTTTTAAAAAATCTTTGTTTTAATGCTTTGCTTTGATTAGCATTCTGGAGATTTTACCACATCAGTTTGCTCATTAACACTGGATATTTGCCTTTGAACACGTGATCAACCTTCATAAGAAAGCATAGAAGAAATCAGATGTTAAGAACACGCTGCCTCTGGAATTTGCTGACTGATTTGCACATCATAATATTCCTTGATGCTGTAGGATTGTCTCTGTGAACCAGAAATCAGAGAACGAAGATGCCTTAAACTTTGCATTGGAAGATCTGTGGAAAATGGAGAGTCTTTATTAGAAAGCAATAGGCTGACCTCCAGCAGAAGGGAGGTTATTACTAAGGTTATTTTTCACAATCATCCTACAAGCCATTTCCTCCCTTATAAATTAAGCAGCTTGTTGGCAGTGTGACTTCTGGCAATTGTCCAACACATCAAATTAGAATGCAGTGATTTGTAAAACAGAACCCTTCTCAGCCATATAAATGTGGAGCAATTCTAGCCCATGGTGTTCTCTGTATATGGGCGAGGCTTACCTTTTGATAGAGCAGAAGGTGAGCAAATAAATATGTTTTATTGCTGTGGATGGATGAAACATGCAACATTAACTCAGAACCTGCCAATTTAATTAGCAAGTAGTAATGACCACACAAGGACAGATCTCTGTCACACCAAGGGAAAATGCCCTTCATAGTTCCTTGGAAAAATAAATAATAAACCTTGTCTCTGAAAATGTGGATTTAATATTTCACACAAATACTCCCCAAGCTACATTGATAAGTTTGCATATGCATATCTACTTCCTGTGCTACTCTCCTTTGGGATAAGTACCATTTTCAAAGCAGTGGGGAGTCAAGAGCCATGAGATCAGAAAGGTAAAGGAAATATAATTGGCACTATACATCCATATGTCAACTCATATATTCCCTTTTGTTCATTAAAATTCTCATCTCTTTCACTTTTGGAATTTCATCAACTTCTCCAAACTACACCTTTCTTAATCTTTCTCCTTTCTTTGAAATAACTCACTCTTCTTTCAGATATGTAGTTGCATGTTAATTATCTGAACATACTTCCTTGTTTCATTCCTGTTTTGGACCTGCATTCATTCATCACACTACATCAGTTGTTTTTACTACACATTCTTCTTCTGTACTCCATGTCATGGTTCTGAGTAATGCTCCCAAACAATTCAAGACTATGGGGCCTTAGCTTCCTCAAAAATCCTTCTTTATTGGATACATCATATCAGCATGGTCAGAGGTAAAAACCAACACTAATTCCCATGTTTTTGGTATAATTAAAGGATAGATACTATCCAAACCCCCCCCCCCCCTTGTGTTTCAGGTTATGTTAGCCAACCAAGCAGGTGATAAACTTCTCAGCACCCGTTCCTACCATTGCTAGGCATGCTGATTTGGCTATGGTTCTCAGGAGCCTTATCATTGTTATTTGGCACATTGGAGGAAAACATTCCACATTCCATAAGTCCCCCTTCTCCCCCATAAATATCGAAACTAAGAAACAAAGAAAGAAAAATATGGCTTCAGCTAGAGTCGTTTTGAGAGTTGATACCTCATTCCCACTGCATTAAATGTGCGTTGAACTCTTCCTTTCATACTGTATATCCAGATATACACAAGTACAGTTTTATTCCTAGCTTCTTTGAATAAACCTTTGTTCCTCTCAAAAGGTCCAATTCTCACCACTACTTTTTAACCCAATAGTTGCCTATTTTAGCATTTACCCATTTCCACATAATCTATCAAAGTATGTAATGTGCAATCCACTCTATTTCTCTTTCTAAGCACAAATGCTTTGAGTTTTGATATTTTTATTTTCTGATTCATATTTGTCATTGTATCTTATGGTCTATCTACCATTCATTGCTTATCATTAAGGTCCTTAGGCAAAACTTTGGCATCATCTGCATACTTCAGTACACACATACATTCAAATACCCAACCACAGTTTTTAGGTCAACACAATCACCATATATTTATTCATACTAAATGCAGTAAATAACCAAGTGAACATCACGGTCCTTGACTTACTCCCTGGGCTACACTGAAGCATTCACAAAGCATTCTATTTAGTCTAAGAGACATGATATTTCCATCACATACCACTTTTGGTCCACTTATCAGAGTATCAATCTACTTGCTAGCTTTTTGTTCTGCCATGGTTAATAAACAGTTTGTAATAAATTAGTTAATGTATAAGAAGAACAACAGCTTTTTACCTGGGTTAATGAATTATAATTACTCAGTCTCTCAAGGCTCTCCAAAATAGCCATCTTCAGAGGGCTATGAGAGTGGAAGCTTCTCTTGCCTTGAAGGACATGACATGCCAAAAAGGAGGAGACTCCTCACAGATTATGCCCACCCCTTTCCATTCCTTTGCATTGCATCTCCCAATGGAGACTTTCAGCAATCATTCTCTGCTTTATTCTCATAAACACCCAGCTCCTGGGTCATAGAAAGATTACAAATTGCAATTGGAAACACACTGGTACAGTGGGGCTATTGATGCTCTCTCTGAACTTAGTGGTTTTCTTCAAGACATTTCATTATCAAACCAGGTAACATCAATGCCTCCCTTCCAGCACTGAGGACAGTTACCCTGTTTCCCCGAAAATAAGGCCTCCCCGGATAATAAGCCCAATTGGGCTTTTAAGCACATGCGCTAAAATAAGCCCACCCACTGAAAATAAGCCCTTAACTGCATGCACAGCTGGTTCCCACCATTTCCTGGGGGGAAGGGGGGAACATGCCCCACGTGCCACACATGCACCTGCCATTCACACAGAATGGCCTCGCGGAGGTTGTTCCTGCAAATCCTAGCTACCACGTTTCTTCTCTTAGTGGCAGCCTCAAAAAGAGTGGCAGGCCCAGCGATGCTAGGGCTGGCAAGAGAGTGGCAGAAACATAGACAGAACTTCTGGCCTTCTCTGGATCAGCTGAGCCATGAGCCATGGGCCGAGGATAAGGGGCCTCCTGCACCTCAAAAATAATCCTCCCCGGAAATAAGGCCAAGCGCTTATTTTGGGGGTCAAAAGAAAATAAGACTCTGTCTTATTTTGGGGGTAACACAGTACCAAGTTTGGTAATGAAATATCTGTAAGAAAGCTACCAAGCTCAGAGAGCACCACGGACCCCACAATTGAACCCTGAGCTACAAACATTCTTTTCTATCAGTGGTATATCACAATCAGACAAATATTTGAAAGTATCTTAAACCATAGTCAAAAAAATGTACTAAGACACTATCTCCACTAATTAAAAAAGCCCTTTGGAAAAGCTCACTTTTCACCCATTTCTGGAGGGTTGCAAAGGTTAGGGCAAGTCTAATTCCCATCGGTGAGTTATTTTACAATACAAGCAACATAATAGAGAACACTTCCTTCTTGCTTTGGCCTTTCTACTACCCTGTGAGTTAGGGGTTATCAACCATTTTTCCTTGAGATCTTTGTGTCAAATGGGTTGACCCTGGTTGAAGGAGAGGGCCCTGTTGCTACCTTGGCAGCAATCCATACAGGGCTTTGTAGGTTAATAGCAGCATTTTAAATTTCATCTGGACACTATTGGTGGCTGTGTCTTCAGCAAGGTTTAATATGTTCATGTTGTGTAGTGTCAATTAGTTCACAGACCATTGCCTTTTGTAACAACTGCAGTTTTCAAATGGTCATTAAAGACACCCCCATGCTCAATACACTGTTATGGGGCAAACATTCTCACCCAAAACTTTACAATTGAAATCCTATGTCATTGTATTTGGGAAGTTGTTCTTACAGAATTTAACAAAACTTACTTTTCAGTAGGCAGACTAAAACTTTTACAACTAACCCTTTCATAAATATTGGATGAAAATGAATAGGAGTTAAGGCTAAGCTAAGCAAAAGGCAGAGCGAATAGTGGTGGCAAAAGAGAAAATTGGTGGCCCCATCCACTGGTGCCACAGACACGATTAACCTCAAGGAAATGGGGCCTCTAACGAATGATAGAATCATACAGCTGGAAAGGCTGTTGGACCATTGAGTCAAAGCCTCTGTGAGCAGGAGAACTCACATCCTCAAGATCTCTGCCTGAATACTTCTAGTGTGTGAAAGCCTACTGTTAGTTTGATGAACTGCTTTGAGTGTGAGGAAGAATTCTATTACATAAATATAGCAGTTAAAATATGCCTTAGTGCTAGGGTGGGTTGCTGCCGGTATTACTGCTGGTTCAGTGCGCGCACACTTTTGTGCATGCTCACTTCACTTGCGCACATGCTCAGTTGCCCATAAATAGGTCTGCACATGCACTGAACATTTAAAAATGAAAAAAAAAACATGCCGCGCCAACTGGGGAACCGGTTCAGAGACGTGGCAGGCCTGAGTCGCTGCCAGTTCTGGTGACCCAAGCCGACAAACCACTACCGGTTCAGCTGAACCAGTCCGAACTGGTAGGAACCCACCTCTGCCTTAGTGTAGCTTAGTGTGCTTCATGTGGAACTGTGGGAAACAGGCTTTGAGCTTTTTTTTTTTAAGGAAAATTTAGATTGCCACCTACTCACCCATGGAGACTTACACAAATATAAAAACAGGGAGGTCTGTTATATTCTGCTTATATGACTATAAAAATAGGGATCTCTCAAGAAACCCATTGTCACCAGACTGTGATCTGACCATGACAGGACAACAAAGACAAGTCCACCAATTCCAGGTCACAAAGGCATTGCTCCGACAAGAACACCAAACTGGGTGAGTGACTACTATTCCTAATTGGGCCCTAGATGATCTGGGATCGGCTCACGGATGTTGTGGTTTCTATGAAATCTCTGGCTACCCAGAGATGGCAGGTTGAGGTCCTCCAGCACTATAATCCTGGGGAACCCCACCGCCAACCCTGGGGTGAGGTCCAGGAGCTCAGGTAGGGAAGCTGCCATGTAGCAGGGAGATTGGTACAGCAACAGCAATTCCACCTGATCCCTTGAGCCCAACCTAAAAGGAGAAAGGTCTCATGGTACAGCTTGTGCATGATATCCATTTGGATATTTGAGGACTGCTATCTACTATCATATTCCCGCTCAATCTTCTCTTTTCAAGCCTTAATGTCCAGTCTTTTGATCTCGCAGTTGCGCTTTTCTAAAATATTCTATATCTTTGCCCTAGAATGCTAAGGTCCAATTTAATTAAGGAACCAACCAGGATGGCAATGTAGGCCACCAATACCATTCTAGTACATTTAGGGGAAACATTGGTAGCCCCACAAAACCTTAACAACCTCCATGATTTTCTTTACAGCCAGTGTTGTTGCCAACAAAATAACACCACACGCTGGAGAAAACAAATGCTGCTTGTTTTTGTGATGGTGGATTAGTATTGCTGCAGCAGTGGAGACCAGCAATATAAAAAAATCAAAAGCCTTTTACCTTCCAAAGCTTTCCCCATAGCAAAACTCAGTAAAACTCCTGAAACAGCAGTGAGTTCATCCCACCATCTGGATGGTGGGATGAAGGCCTGAGTTTTTAACATACTTTGTAGCAGTTGCCTGAACTACAAGCTTTGACAAGCATGGTTTCCTGCTCCTAGAAGAAACTGTTTCCAACCAATGCATTTTCGGAAGATGAAGGTGCTTGGATTCTTTCACATAAGCATGAGCTTAGCCCCCAATATGTCCATCTGTTGGGACAGTGCAAGATAGCCTGGAGTTTTCCAAACGTTCTGGGCAATAATAAATTGGAAGCCATATGCCCAAACATTACAAAACATGTATGCGTTTATAGGCTCATTAAGCAATGGCAGCTCAACACTTTGTTATCAGCAACACGTAAAATGATAATATAATCTTCTACTCCTCTCCCCACCTGTTCTCTTCAATGTTATATTGGAAAGAGTAGCCTGCTAAATCTAACATATAATGTGAAGACAGGATCATGATCAAAGCTATAGATTGTCCATATAGTCAATTTGAAATTAGAACTAGAACAAAGGAGTTAATAATTGCTAATATAAGGGCAATTTGTTGCTTTAGGTTGCTTTTCTCCAAAGTGATCTCAGCTAGTTGTTGTTGTTAGTTGCGAAGTCATGTCTGACTCATTGCAAACCCATGGACAATGTTCCTTCAGATCTTCCTGCCCTCTACCATCCTCTGGAGTCTGTTTAAGCTCACGCCTACAGCTTCAATGACTCCATCCAGCCACATCATTATCTGTTGTCCCCATCTTCTTTTGCCCTCAATCTTTCCCAGCATTAGGCTTTTCTCCAGTCCTTCTTTCTCATTTGGTGGCCAAAGTATTTGAGTTTCATCTTCAGGATCTGGCCTTCTAAAGAGGATCTGGCCTTCTAAAGATCTCAGCTAACTGGAGTTCAAATCCCAGAATTCTCAGTGATGGCCATGCTAGAGTCAGGAATGGTGAGAAATGAAGTCTACAAACCTAAAAGCTGCCAAGTTGGGGAAAGCTACTTTAGGTAGCAGTGCGGAGCTCCAACTAATTGAAAGTGACAACCTATGAGAAACTTCAGAGTAGAGAAGCAAACTGGCACAAGGACTAAGGGTTCTTGTCCACCGATAGTGAGATGGCAAAAGGAAAGAGGGTGCTTTCAGCTGACCTGTGATTTTGAAACTTCCTAATTTTGCACAGTGGAATTTATACACAAACCCTCTGAAATGCACTTTCCTCAGATTTTGCGATACTAATTAAAGAAATGCTGACAAAGATCTGTATGCTAACAGAGATGTGCATGAATAAAAACAGTATTCAAAGCAGCACTCTGTGGGGAAACAGACTTTGCCAGGAGCAAGTTGCTAGGGGATAAAAGTATTAAAATGTACACATTAAGTAAAACTTCATGTCAAAAGGAAAAAGCCACACACACACAGACCTCCCTAAAAATGCAAACTTTGCTGAACAAAGGCCTGTCAATGGAAGTGTAATGGGAGAAACACAACTTACAAAGAAGAAACTGAGATAAAAGGAAATGGAAACCTTTGTCCTGCTCTTCTCTGTGGATTGCTTTAATGGCAGCAGCATTTGAAATGTCATAATTACAGTATCATCGGAAAGGCTTGGCAACCCCGATGTGATCCACTGTCTCTGTTACAGTGATGCTGGACTTGTTTTGCCTTCAGGTCAGATATATGTAGTTTCATTCATCTGCTTTTGTCCCCCCCACAAACACCTGGTAGCTACAAAGAACATAGGCTGGATGGCAACAACCTTCCAGAAGATTTATCAGTGTGCCAGGAATTCTTTCAAGCATGACCCAAAAGGCAGCTTCCCCAATGGGAATGGAGTGAGGGAAAAACTACCTGGGAAATAGTAACTCATTTGCAACGAAGGAATCAGGTCATACACAATTGCTCCTCTCTGTACATGGCAGTTTCCTTCAGGGAACATATTAAGCCTGACAGGCAGAGGAAGTGGGTGTAAGGAGAAAGAGATAGCATCAGCATTATCCTCTCAAAGCAAAGAGGAGCCACTGGCTGTTTTCTCCAAAATCAGGGCTTCAAAAGATTTTCAGCAAAGTGGGAAGAAAGGAAAGAGGGGGAGAAGTAAAAGATCTAAAAATTGAAGCAAGGAAATTATTATGCGCAAAGCAATCAACTTCCTGTCTTTTGAATATTAACCTTTACTTTTGACATAGTTAAGCCGCACCTCTTTGGCTTCACATTTCCCGCACAGTTCAAGGTAATCCGGCCATCATAAACCAGAGACATATTGCTGATTAATTTCCAACATTACAATCCATATGGCCTCATTTTTGACATTGCTACAAGATGTCACCAATAATCATAATAAAAAGTCTGATGCTGTCATGTCCTTCGCCGTGGCACCAAAACATAGTAAACTATGGCAGCCTTGACATGATCATCATTATAGTGGCTGAGCAATTAATTGTTCCATCTGCCAACTCTGCCTTGAAATTAAATAACTTGATCATCCTCGTGACAGCGTGCTTGCTACATTCTCTTGTAACATGTATAATGTTGCAATGATAGTAAATAATATATAATCACTGTAGTAAGATTAACATCCCTTTAAAGATAAAAGATACTCATTAATGCAACTGGGATTCAAACTGCATTGCAAGAAAGTGTATTCTGGGTTTCTTTAAGGCAAATCCTTGAACCCCCTTTATATTTTAATTCCAGAAAAGGAAGAATGGGAAAAAGATGAGTAACCATAATAAATTATGCCATTTTATCATGGTAAAAATCAGTGGTAGGATTCAAATTTTTTTACTATTGGTTCTGTGGTCATGGCTTGGTGGGCGTAGTAGGGGAAGGTTACTGCAAAATCCCCATTTCCTCCCGATCAGCTGGGACTCAGGAGGCAGAGAATAGATGTGGGGAGGGCCAGTCAGAGGTGGTATTTACTAGTTCATCAAACTACTCAAAATTCCCGCTACCGGTTCTCCAGAACTGGTCAGAACCTGCTGAATAATATCTCTGGTAAAAAATGCTTATGTGGATCAGGACATGACTGTATTTTCCTTATTTATTTATTTGTTTAAAAGACAATAGGCTGCCTTAATGGCTGGAACTCTCTTCATTTAACAAGTAAGAAGAATAGAGAATTCTCGGTTGCAATTTTAATTTTGGTTAAAGAAGCCTGAATACTTAAGACTGGAGTTTAACTCCAGTTAGTTAAAGTGGAAATAACCTTAGAGAGGTTGTGCTTTCTCTCTTGAGTACTGTAATTTAATATGATTAGCAGTTGGGCTGCATGTTTTAAGAATCCACTAAGTCCCAATATAAAGCCATGCTTTATATTTGTAAATAAAAGCAAATAGCATTAACATAGTGTAAGCCTTCCATGAACTCTCATTGCAAATGCAAAGTAATTTTTGTTTCTGCTTGAAGAAGTGGAGTAATTCACCTCTTTTTCATGGCAATAAAACATGAAATTGGAACTTTTCAAGCATTGAATGAAGTAAGACAAAAATATGGACATTCATGCCTCAGTTCATCTGTTTAGTCTCCAAGGTGCTACATCCCTTTTTGTCTCATATACTTTATTACACTGTTTATCGCCATTAGAAACACCATATAATTAAACGGAATGCTAAGGTACTGTTTTTGCTGCTTCCTCCAATATATAGGATACATAGAACATTTCTTGCAAAATTAACCCCATTATCCAGGGTATCCTTAAAGTCAATGTCTACCTGATCTTTGTTGAAATTACAAAAACAAATTCCAATATAATATTGTAAAATTGTATTCAAGACAGCCAGTATTATTGATGTAAAGTCAGATGAAGAGGATTATAAAATTCTAGTTTGAACATGTATTAAAAAAAGAAACATATTTTATGTACAGATCCATACAATATAAGGATTGGAAAGGATCTTGAGGATCATCTATTCTACTCCCTGCCCAGGGCAGGAACCCACCAACATCCCTAAGAGAAGACCATACAGACTCTGTTACAGAATATTTCCAGATGTCCAATCAAAATCTACTTCTCTATAATTTAAACCCATTATTTTTGATTTTCTCTTCCAGGACAACTCTGAACTACAGTTCTGTCTCTTTTTCTACATAACAGCCTTCAGACGCTTGAAGACAATTATGATCTCTCCCTACCACTTCTTGTCTCCAACTTTTATATATTTTTCTCTCCTGGGCTTCTTCTTATCTTGGTTGCTTTCCTCTGGACAAACTCCAGTTTGCTAATATTGTTCCTAAAACTAAATCCCCAGAACTAGATGTAGTATTCTTTATTGTCTGACCAATGCAGAACAGAGAAGAGCGATAAATTTTCTTGAAGTCATTTTCACTCAAAGCACCACTCTTCCTAATGTAACAGAAATGATTTTTAAAAACACGACCTTTGCAGGTAGTAATCCATCTCTATCAGACTTCACAACTTCCCATATATTGAATGTATAAAGAACCTCAACAAATGATTAAAGTGCATCAAAATACAACATTTCAAGCCAAAATAGCTTGATTCTCTGGAAAGAGCTTTGTCACATTTTCTATCATATTTGCTTTTGGAAAATTCTTCTTAACATCTATGTGCTGCCTATCATAGATGATCAGGTTGCTTTAGATGTCAAAATCTACCATAGTTTATTCTGACATTTCTGTTAATTTGACAATATGATTTATCACAAATAAAAGATAGAATAATAAGTTTAGCCCAATAGGTATTTACCAAATGTCACTGTAGGCTTCTTGACCATTTGGATTTTAATAGGCCAGATTAATTCGTGGCACTACAAAACCGTGCTCGTCAAAATAGCGGTGATAAAATCTCGTCGCTAAAGCCGTGACGTCATCACCGCGCGTCATCACCACCACGACAACAGCGTGGCGACAGAAGGGCGCTTTAAAACAGCGCGGTGGCAGAAAACCGATTTAAATTAAGGAAAGGGTTAGTTTTAGGGTTAGTTTTAGGGTTAGTTTTGGGGTTAGTTTTAGGGTTAGTTTTAGGGTTAGTTTTAGGGTTAGGGTTAGGGTTAGGGTTAGGGTTAGGGTTAGGGTGCAGAGTGCTTCGGAAGGCGCGGATTTGCCCTCCGCGGTTATGTCATCACGGTAGGGTCGTGTTTTCCTTAGCGCTTCGGACGGCGTGGATTTGCCTCCGCACTTATGTCGGCGCAGATAAGGGCTTCATGGTTTTGTGGTGGAACCAGATTAATTAGTCCTGAAATCACTCAAAGCTCAAGTGATGAATACAAGACCAAATGCTTCACCCCCTCCCTTCTTTGTCCTCAAATTGTCTTGTCATTTGCCCTGCATCCAGTTGGCTGGAGTGATTTGTCCCGCATCAAGTTGGCCAGGATGAGCCAGGTGGTTCCTACTTTTCTACTTGCATTTTTTACATGCTTTAGAACTGCTAGGTTGGCAGAACTTTGAACAAGTAATGGGGGTTCACTCCATTGTGCAGCACTAGGGATTCGAGCCACCAAACTGCCGACCTTTCTGATCGACAAGCTCAGTGTCTTAGCCACTGAGCCACCGCACCCCCTTTAATTGGTTTAGTTGGCAATAATTCTAGCTTCCAATAGTTTTTTTTTTCTCTTCCATTTTAGATATGCTGCTGCTTGGCTATTAGTCTGGAGTTAGCATAATAACAAAGCATAGCATGGTTTTCATTTTTGCACCGGAGGCATATGCAGCCTTTCTGCCTCTCTCCTATTCTTATTCAAATTATTTTTGATCAGGGGGACCCATGTTGATAAGAAGAAAAAAGAATGGAAAGCCTGCAGCTTGTTGCTGAATATAGTAAGCAACTCTCTGAATCCTGCAACCTCAACACCTTGGAAGCCCATAATCTAATCCAAATATCAAGAGCAAGAAAGAAAAACTATATTCAGCTTAGGATTCATTGCTGCAATTTCCCTGCAAATTGGATGAAGTGAATCTGGTCTCTTATCCTAGCGGGGAGGTTGCTGTGAACCTACCCCAGTGGAATAAGATGATAGGCAGCCCTCCCATAATCATGCCTTTATAATGTGTGTGGCATCAGCCAAGAGATTTAGACTGAAGCTGTATATTACACTGAAAAGTGCCCTGTGCTTGGCCTCCTTGCTTTCTATTCCGAATTGGTTTGATGTCTTTTCTTTCCTTTTGCCCTTTCACTGCCAGCCTATTTTACAGAATACTCTCCTGAGTCTGAAGATGGTCTTTATTTGAAGGCGTAGCTTCAAACTTCTGCTGTAAGGGATGAATTCAGACTTGAGAGCTGCTGGTTCACATCCCTTGGCCTGCTCCTTGAGAAGGAGGAGAGAGAGGGGAGGGAGGGAGGGAGGGAGGGAGAGAGAGAGGGGGGAAGAATATATAAATTAGAAAAAAATGAGATAAAAGAAGAAAGGCTTATCAAATTAGCTTATTTCTCCTCCTGCTGCCCCACTGACTTTTTTCTTTCTCTCTTTATGTAGGAAGTTAGCACTCACTCCTCTCCTAGAAAAATGAAACATTCTAGGGAATATTTAAAAAAAGGCAGAATGTTATATTTCTCTGGATGAGAAAGATGTTTTTAAAGACAAAGCAGCTCCCTGAAGCTCCAGGGTGATGGGATTCACCACATGGCACCTGAGAAGATTACATCACCCAGCAAGGATCAACCGAGCCTGGGACTCAGGACAGCCTACAGAGTTGCCCCTCCATGGCCCCATGGGAGTCTGACAACCAATCAGAATACAAGCTCAAATTCAAAAGCCTAGAGAGGGCATAAAACTCTCAGCATCTCTGCTCTTTTTTTTTCTTCAACCTTCAAGGCACGTGATCCTGTCCACCATTAAAACCATCTTTCCAATCAGCCTCCATGAATCCAGTGTCTTTTCCATCACTTGGAACTGAACCCAGAAGGACATTTCTTCCAATATTTGTAAAAAGGCTTGACTATTCCAACTTGGTGTATAAACTGTTTGCAGTCTTCAGTCTGCTTGCCCTAGTATGAGTCAGCTCCCTTCTCCTCCAAACTTCTGCTTCTGTTTCTTCCTTACCTCATGAAGTACTGGCTCTTTTAAAAAAAAGAAATGCTGTTCAGATGGATGACATATCACTACACACCCTCCTACAATGCTCACTCCAGTAATTTATCCCTGAGGGACTATTAGTCTCAATAGAAAAGAAGGTTGCTTATTTCAACCCTGTTGGAAAAGATGCCCATTCTCATTCAAGACCACTTTAAAAATTAAAGAATAATTCTAAGAACAATGGACAAATTGTTTGGCAAAAACTAGCCATTGCATCCAAAGGTCCCTTTTTGGAGTGAAATTGTGACCTTTCTGCCAGGGCTTGATAATTATTTCTAATTATTTCCCTTCCTTTCCTTTCCTCTTTCCTTCCTACCTTTCCTCTCATCCCCTCTTACTCTCCCCGTCCACGAGTAACTCTGTGTGGAAAATTGTACAATGGCAGGAATAGAAGTGAACAAGAAGGAAAATGTCTTCATTTTCCCCAGAAAAAAATAATTATAGAGATAATTAAAAGAATAATTTCTAAGCCCCTTCCAGAATTGACTTTGTAGAAGATCTTTTCATTTATTTATTTGGCTTTGTCCTGGAGTTTGTTTCACGCACTTCAGAAATGCTGTTTTTATTGCTCATTCATTCTTGCCTGTCATATCCTTAATGCTATTTTCTACTTTACCTTAAAACAGAAGTATAGTGCACCTCTATAACCAGCGGACTTAAAGATCTGTTGTCTTTGTTCGGTTTTGTTGTCTTTGTGGATTATTCACAATCCCAAATAATCTGACCAAAATGGAGACTTCACTCAGCAGATCCCTTAAGCAAACCTCTTAAAGGATTCTGTTTTTAACAGTATCAGCTTATCTAGCTTCATGATGTAGAAGAGGATTAGAAGTACTTTACAATCCTAAATGTAGAAATGCCAGCTATTGAGCCATGTAGAGTATATGCAAGAGTCTAATGCTAATTTTTGAGTGATGAAGTGGGGAAAGAAAGATACAGTTCAAATAAACCACAAATGTACAAATATTAAAAAGAGAACTTAGCCAATATAACATGGTGATCCAGTTAATAAATACATGTCTTCAATGGATGGAATAATGCATGCCCCAAAATATAGATATATTATTTTGGAAATGTTTTTGGATCCAATAGATCAGTGTGTTCTTTTTTGTTTGCCCTTCAATAACTCCATTGAAAAGCACTGACCTATCAGGATTGGTGGCTATTAGCAATAACATAATATCTAATTTATTGTTACTTATTAGTTTGTGTTTGCTAGGCACACTAATTCTGTGCCCACCCCAGAGCTGCAAAAATGTTTGTTCCAAATGCTGCTTTTTCTCTTATCTGTGTGTGGATGGAGTGAACCTATAATAAAAATCAAGATTTATTTATATTTTCCTGGGGTCCCCAAGGCTTGGGAGAGAAGATTATTGGAGTTACCACATCAGACAGTCAATGTTCTTGCAACAGTCATAAAACTTCCATTAGATGCTGATGGGAGGAGGGACTGGAGAGATATTTACTCCTATAACCACTGCAAAGGCCTGAAGTCAAAACCAGAGATATTGGCTCACTTCACGCTGCTTTGATTTTGCTGTGTATGAAATAAATAATGTAGAATTAAAGTGAATCCCAATAAAAAAAGAGAGCAGAAAATATGTCCAAGATATTGACGATCCTATTTCTCAAATGGCAGATTATTGAACCTTGTAGGGTTTGTTGCACACAAAAAAATGAAAAAAGGTGTTGCCTTTTTCTTTTTAATAAATGCACACAATGGATGTTTTCAGGAGAGGAATTTAATATGTTATTTATAAGGTTTATTATCTAAACAGCTGGGCCTTTGCAATGAGATACATATCTTCCTAATAATGTCACAAATTGCCAAGCTCCCCATTGAGCTGATTTCAAGGATGCAGGATCAGTGCTGTTAATAATGATTCAATCGGATCAGAATTCATCTACATTCAGAGAGGAAGGAATGAACAATATACAAGATAACATTAGTAAAGATTTTAGTGGGCATGCCACCTATTCTGTCCAAGCAGGGCAAAATAGGTGACATTAACAATATTAATTATTAATGATTTTGTGGGTGTGAAAAGCACTATGTAAAGCATGTATAATTTCATTTGTAGAAACAATAAGTCAGGTTTTGGCTGATTTGGTTACTTACTTTCAAGATTTAAAAATATGAACAACAGAGCAACGATCCAATTTGAATTGTACATTTTGGATCTGAGAAGGGCATGATTCAATAAAGGTTTGTTATTTAAGGGCGAACTGATTCAATTCCGACTGTTTTCAGATTCAAGATTTGATTCAGAAAAAGATGAAGTCAACTGGATACAGTGGGTAAATGTAAAATGCCTAAAATGGCTTCTTTGTTATTCATTCGTTTATAGAATGTGACGACACAATGAATATTGATATCATTATCCTGGGTCAAGGCAAACACCAACCCACTGATCCTTCACAATGAATGAGCTGAAAATGACTGTCACTTATTTTTACAAATCAGCAAAATAGAAATAAAAGTAATTAATTCCAGATACTGTATGAAACTTGCAAAAGACATATTGGGGAGAGGTGGCATATACATTAAATTAAATTAATAAATGAATATTGGACTAGAGATCAGATTTTCCATTACTACAGTGCAGTGTTTCTCAACCACCATAACTTTAAGATGTGTGGACTTCAACTCCCAGAATTCCTCATGCTGGCTGTGAGAATTCTGGGAGTTGAAGTCCACACATCTCAAAGTTGTGGTGGTTGAGTAATATTGCTATAGTGGCCTCACTGAGCATGAGTGCTCCATCTTCTGCCTGACTTGCTAAAGAAAGAAATGTGCATGACTACCAAAAGGACTTTATCAGCCAAGCAGCTTCTCCTCCTGGTGTGAAACTGGCTTCTGGTAGGCCTATGGGAAGTTGTCACCCTTTGTTTTAATGAAATTTGTTGTCCTCAAGTTATACTTTTTTCCCATTGATGTGCAGTGATGGTGTTACAGAACTATGGTGGTGCAGTGGTTAGAATGAAATACTGCAGGATAACTCACAGCTCACTCCAGGAGTTTGATCCTGACCAGCTCAAGGTTGACTCAGCCTTACATCCTTCTGAGATGGGTAAAATGAGGACCCAGATTGTTGGGGGCAATATGCTGACTCTGTAAATTGCTTAGAGAGGGCTGTAAAGCAGTGTGACATTGTATATAAATCTAAGTACTATTGCTATTGTTGTATACCACCCCGAGCATATCCAGTACAATAGATGTCCATATTTATTGTTGGAAGTTCTGGAAGATGTCTCCGAAATGTGGCAAAGATAAAACAACATGGAGAATGGCATTTTAGTCAAAGAAGCCTTCAAACTGTTCAATAGTTACCTTGCATGTTTCACAACTATTCGAATCAATGGTTGTTCTTCTGTGGATACAGCAGAGTCATAAACTAAGATTATCCTGCCAATGAAGCTGGGAACTTTGGTGCTTTTTCAGTGACATCAATAGAAAACTGTCATGGGGCTCTAGAATTGAATATGACAAGTTCCACATATTCATAATCCCAGCTCAAAAAACACATTCTATTTCATTAATAAAGGTTATTAACACTGTCATAGGATTTATGGGAGTGCTGAAGTGGGAGCCAATCCATGCAGCTTATTGGCAGAGATGAGTGAATTTTCAATGGCAACCTTTAGCATTTAGACCTAAATCAATATTTTAATGGAAACTGTCCTCCTCACTTTTTGCTGCTCAAGTATTGTTCTCCACAGTACGTACAAGACAAATTGTATTTTAGAAGTGACTTTTTCAAAGAATATGAACTTTTAAAAAGTCAGAATCTAATCCTTGTTGATAGTTTCTGAGTAGCTGACAGTGAACAACTGCAGACGGAAGTAGAAGGCAAGCATTCTGGGGGGGAGGTGTCAAAAATTCAAAATGGCGGCTGTGATGCATATGAAAAAGAAACAGGACTTCTATTTCTTAGTTGCAGCCATCATTTTAACTATTTTGACCCCATGGGGATCATGGACATCACTGGCTGGAAGAATGGTCTCAGTGAATCAGAGGTGGGTTCCTACCAGTTCGCACCTATTCGGTAGAACCGGTTCGTCAAATCTACCGAGCCTGTTAGAAGAGGTTCCACCAGTGGACCCGGAAAGCAGGCCACACCTACAGAAGAGGTTCCAAAAATTTTTGAAACCCACCACTGGTCCTTGGATATGATTATTCTACACTATCATGCTCATATTTATAAAACTCAGTGCCTCTGTGAAAGGTAAGGATGACTACTGCGTTTGTGGTGCAATCAGAACATTGCGTGTGTTGAAGTTGTTTTGATGCAAACCAAAGATGCCTTTTAAAAAACAAGTTTACATCATATTCTTATGCATGCCAGAGCTGTGTGTGTAATTTAAGGTGGTTCTGACAAGTGTCGTCGGCATCTTCATATCCGGTCACATGGGCAGCAAGCCACTCCCACAAAAGAGGCCACACCCACAGAGTAGGTTCGAACAATTTTTGAAACCCACCACTGCAGTGAATGCTCCACTATCTTACAGTAGATGCTAGCTTGTCACAGAAGGCATGTCTGTCACTCAGAGGACTCTTGCTTAACAAGCATTGTAAAAATCTCATCCCACCCCACCCACACTGGGGCTGTTCAAAACTTTACTTCAGCAACATTTGAAGGCCCACAAATTGATTAATTCTGTTCAAGAAAGGAGATATAAGTACAAATCTTACACCACTTTGGAGACCTTTGGGCCAAAATATAAAATAGAAAGAATTCAAATGAATAAGATGTTTGGTGGCCTAATTTGCTCATGGCACTGAGATGGGACTTTGGAGCTGCAGTTCTGGATGCAGAAAATTACTAAGAAGAGCAGTTATGTTTCCAGAGTTTGGTGCAACTCAGACTGCCACTATGTAAGATGAAATCTTGATTCATCTGACTGCTAACTCAGTACTATTTGCCTTTATTAAATTTAAAAATTCCCAATCTATTTTAATAACTTGAATAACTTTTAATAACTATTCAGACTATGGCTGTTCAGTATTGCTGATGACATTCTTCATCACTATTGACCTGAATCAATTTATAGGATTTCCATGACAGAATTAAACCATAGCTTTATATATGTATATTGATATTCATTATTGTAACTTTAAATGCTAGTCAGCTGACTAATGTAACTTCAAGAACCACTATCCACCTGTATTACCAAGGGGGCATTTTTACCGTCTCTTTAAAGTAACTTCAACATCGGGAGTGGTTGGCATTTGGTAATAGTAAACTTAATTTTATAACGTAAGTTTAGTAGTGAGATAGTAAATAGTAATTTTGTCAATAGGGGCTGTTCTACAATAGAGCTCCAAGTGACAGTCTGAATTTACCAGGGGTGAAAAGCATAGGAGCAAAAGCAAGATGCTTTCAGGGTAGAACAGCTGAATTTGGAGCTCTTGTCCTAACTACTTCTAATTCAGGCTCAAGCATCGCAAACAGAATCCCTTAACTAAACCATTCAGGACCCTGGGCAGTTTTATTTCCTTTTTTCTTCTCATTTACCCTGCTGAAATGCTGGCAGGGTCTGTTCACACCAAAGGTCTCCTTTCCTTATTGGTTTTTCTTTGGGGGGCGGGGAGGCAAAATAAATAAATAATGAAGCAAATGAAATCCAGCCATTATGACACGAGATGCAATCTTCGTGATCTCAGGGTGCTTTGGAAACCACAGATGGAGTTGGGGAGGCTTCAGTCGGAGTGCTGCAGGAGCTAAATCTAATTATGTTCTTCAATTTGCATAATTACCTATGCAAGCAGAAGCATTACGCTGAGCTGCAGGACCAAACCATTACAAAACTGTATTAAATCTCACACAAGAATTTGCACGAGCTCTTCAAATGCTACCCTATTATGCATGGTTATTTGTAACCTTCTACTATTGCTTTTTTGGGGGGCGGGGGACACAGAATGTAGCACTTTAACAAACTGTGAACAAAATAAACTAGTACAGGCTGAAGCCCAAATCAGCCTTCCCAGTTCAAGGCAGATAAACTGGGCAGCTATCCTCTTCATCCTGTGTTAACAAAGGCCATGAGGGTTGTGGATAATGTGAGTTGTAGTCTGATCCTTCTAAAGGGTACCAAGCTCGGGGAAGATTTAATAAAAGTGAGGCAAAAAAGGGAGAAAGTTGCCCTTGGCATTTTTAAAAAATCAGGAAATCAGAAGAGTGAAATAGTTTGTGGTTTGCCCTCAAGATGCATTTTCCTAGTTAGCCATGGATGTTTGCCTTAATAGGCTTTAGGTTTAGTACTTGAATTGTTGGTAAGCGTCCTGAAATGCCCTGAGGTTTCTATTTTGTTCCAGGTATGTGACATGCAGGAACAGAAATATACTGTCAAAGGCAGGTGTTATTCTATTGCCTTTTAAAATGACATTGCAATCTATCAATCTTAATGGATTTTACAGCTGCTACCCAAAAAAGCTGCATGCAATGAATGAATCTTTTTTTAACCGTCCACTTTTAATTTTCTTTTCTAGCCTTATTATTGCTAGTAAATCTATGTAGCGTTTTCCCCACCCCCATCTCATCTGCTCTTATTGCACCCAGTAAATCTTTTTATTCTTTTTTATATCTTCGAGTCACATGATTCTACATATACAGATGAGGAGTCATTGTTCACCAAATCTTTTTCTATTGGGTTAATGTCTCCAGCCTTACTGGGATCATCCATCACTTAGGCATTATTGCCCTTGAACCATAGTAGTTGCTTTGCCTCTTTCTTTTAACATGCATGAATAAATAGCCCTGGTCTGTCAGCTTTGCGACAGATGCCAAGAAGCCCAGAGCTCTGTTGCTCCAGTATGTAAGTCACTTTCTCCAACATTACAGATGTGTTCCAGATGTGATTTACAGAGTTGGCAAAAAAGGGGGGAAAGTGCTTAAAAGACTCATTGCCATTTTCTAATATCGATACACATTGGAAAATTGTGTATTTAAAAATGTGTCTTCAAAGTTCAGATTTAGACTTTTTACTTAATTTGCTTATTTATTTTTGTGAATGTTTTTATTGTTTTAATGTCTTTTTAAATTGTTTTCCTTGTTTTAAAATTTTAGAATTGTAAGCCACCCAAAGTCACTTGGTTGATTGGGCGGCTATAGAAATTAAACGAATGAATGAATTGGAGATAATGAAAAAATAGATAAAAGTTAATTTTAATGATGGAATTTTTATAATTCCATAGGTGACACTGATTTGCTCTTTACACAAGTTACCTCAGCATTTCATTTTTTTTATTTATATTATTTTTTGTGACACACACACACACACAAACAGACACCAGAAAAATTGATCAGCTGTGGCTCAGACCAACCTCATAATGAAGTTCTCCATACAATAGATTATGAGGAAATTTTTCTTACAACTTCCCAAACATAAATTTCTATGTAACAGAATTTTTGTTTAAAGAGCTTATTTAGAATTACTTCAGATTTTTTTTTTCCTTTTAGGATCTTTTTAGATTCTTACCACATATCTTTTGTTCACTCTGAAGCCACCCTGGCTGCTTACATCTATTTTGAGAAAACTCATATGGATGAATTCTCTCCTGATGTCTTTATGGGTGATTAAATAAAGTATGGATATAGTAGAGCAGTGATGGAAAACCTTTTTTGGCATCAAATGCCGAAAAGCCTTGTGGAAATGTCATGCACGTGCACGAATGTTCATTAGAGCTGTGCTCCAAAAAAGCCAAACATTCTAATGCGCATGCACGCCCAACTATCAGCTAGCTGGCGCGCATGCACACACCGGTTTTCGGCACTGCTGCACACATGAAGGGATTGCGCTCTGGTTTAGCTAAACTTCCAGGTTCTGGTGCATATGCGTATCTGACAACCAGCTGACCAGCGTGCATGTGCACAGCTGATTTTTGGCACTGCTGCTTGCGTGAAGAACAGCTGATCATTGTGCATGCATGTGCCCTAGAAACCCAGAAGACAAACATGCAAGGCAATGCATGCCATGTGACATGACTTCACATGCCAATTTGAGCACACGTGCCACAGCTTCGCCATCATGATAGTAGAGAAATGCTTGTACAATGAAAGAGAACATATTACCTCACATACATACTCAGCCTTCTTGACTGCATTGAAAATAAATCCAACAATTAAATATTTAATTTAATTGGATGATTTTTTTTTTTGTATTTTGTATATGCATATTTTTATAGTATGCCATTTGTAGCCACTCGGAGTTACCCTGTGGCAAGATGGGTAACCAATAAATAAAAAAAACAGACCACTGCACTAATGGGAATACAACTGAAATGTTCTCCTTTGAAAGAAAGTTGAACTCTTCTTTTTCTTCATGCTGAATGAAAACTGCTAGGAAAAAAACAGGTTTTTGCTTCCCCCATAATTTTGAAAGAAAGTGAAGGAGGAAGAATAGCCTTCAATAATTGAATGAGGGAAAGTGACTGCTGGGAAAATATGTAGGGAGTACATTTAATATGAACTCTTTGAAATTTGTCATGTCCATAACGATTTCAAATTTAGCACACAGAGTGAAGGACATAATTAAAAATGCTTACTTAGAGGTATGAAGTGATGGGCTCCGAATCCAATGGCGATGACTATTTTGGTCAACAAATTCACGGAGAGCTAACCCTAAATGGAATTTTCCCCAATGGCATTTCCCCATGTATTTTGCCAGGAAATGTAAATAAGGCCGGCTCAAAAGGCGTGCTCCCTCGTGACCATACCGATGGGCTCCGAATCCAATGGCGATATCCGTATTGCTGTGCAAATTAATTGAGAGCTTTCCCTAAATCTAAGTGGAATATTCCCCAAAGGCATTTCCCCTTGTATTTTGCCAGGAAATGTATATAAGTCCGGCTAAAAAGTCGTGCTCCCTCCTAACCATAGTGATGGGCTCCAAATCCAATGGCGATGTCCGTTTTGCTCTGCGAATACATGGAGACCTAACACTAACCCTAAGTGGAATTTTCCCCAATGGCATTCCCCATGTATTTTACTAGGAAATATACATAAGTCTGGTTAAAAAGTCGTGCTCCCTCCTAACCATAATGATAGGCTCCAAATCCAATAGCGATGTCCGTTTTGCTCTGCGAATTCATGGAGAGCTAACCCTAACCCTAAGTGGAATTTTCCCCAATGGCATTCCCCATGTATTTTACTAGGAAATATACATAAGTCTGGTAAAAAGGTCGTGCTCCCTCCTAACCATACTGATGGGCTCCAAATCCAATGGCGATGTCCGTTTTTCCTCGGCGAATTCATAGAGAGCTAACCCTAACCCTAAGTGGAATTTCCCCCAAAGGCATTTCCCCGTGGATTTTACTAGGAAATATACATAAGTCTGGTTAAAAAGTTGGGCTCCCTCCTAACCATACTGATGGGCTCCAAATCCAATGGCGTTGTCCATTTTGCTCTGCGAATTCATGGAGAGCTAACCCTAACCCTAAGTGGAATTTTCCCCAATGGCATTCCCCATGTATTTTACTAGGAAATATACATAAGTCTGGTTAAAAAGTCATGCTCCGTCCCAACCATACTGATGGGCTCCAAATCCAATGGCGATGTCCATTTTGCTCTGCGAATTCACGGAGAGCGAACCCTAACCCTAAGTGGAATTTTCCCCAAAGGCATTTCCCTGTGTATTTTACTAGGAAATATACATAAGTCTGGTTAAAAAGTCGTGCTCCGTCCCAACCATACTGATGGGCTCCAAATCCAATGGCGATGTCCGTTTTGCTCTGCGAATTCATAGAGAGCTAACCCTAACCCTAAGTGGAATTTTCCCCAAAGGCATTCCCTGTGTATTTTACTAGGAAATATATATAAGTCTGGTAAAAAGGTCGTGCTCCCTCCTAACCATACTGATGGGCTCCAAATCCAATGGCGATGTCCGTTTTGCTCTGCGAATTCATGGAGAGCTAACCCTAAGTGGAATTTTCCCCAATGGCATTCCCCATGTATTTTACTAGGAAATATACATAAGTCTGGTAAAAAAGTTGTGCTCCCTCCTAACCATACTGATGGGCTCCAAATCCCCAAAGGCATTCCCTGTGTATTTTACTAGGAAATATATATAAGTCTGGTAAAAAGGTCGTGCTCCCTCCTAACCATAATGATAGGCTCCAAATCCAATAGCAATGTCCGTTTTGTATTTTGCCAGGAAATGTATATAAGGCAGGCTAAAAAGTCGTTTTCTCTCTGAAACATATTGATGGGCTCCAAGTCCAATGGCGAAGTCCATTTTCCTCTGCGAATTCATGGAGAGCTAACCCTAACCCTAAGTGGAATTTTCCCCAATGGCATTTCCCCGTGTATTTTACTAGGAAATATACATAAGTCTGGTTAAAAAGTCGTGCTCCCTCCTAACCATAGTGATGGGCTCCAAGTCCAATGGCGATATCCATTTTGCTCTGCGAATTCATGGAGAGCTAACCCTAACCCTAAGTGGAATTTTCCCCAAAGGCATTTCCCCGTGTATTTTACCAGGAAATGTATATCAGGCTGGCTAAAAAGTCGTGCTCCCTCCTAACCATAGTGATGGGCTCCAAATCCAATGGCGATGTCCGTTTTGCTCTGCGAATTCATGGGGAGCTAACCCTAACCCTAAGTGGAATTTTCCCCAATGGCATTCCCCATGTATTTTACTAGAAAACGTTCATAAGTCTGGTTAAAAAGTCGTGCTCCCTCCTAACCATACTAACAAATATTTATTTTATTTCTTTTAAAAAAAAACACAAATATTTCCTCATTTGTCAATCATTAAGACATTGAAGTAGAATTTTTTTGTGTGTGCCCTCCCTCCCTCCCCCAACCCCCCTCCCCCTTCCCCCCCGACTTCCCAGAACCCGTACACGGTATGGATTTTTAACTAACACAGTCTAAAATCTATTGAGAAAAAAGAGATAAAGAAATTAATGACATTCTACATTGACCTTAGCTTCTTCTTACTGAACTAACTTTTAACAGTTTAAATCATTTCTGCTTAACCTTTT
Source organism: Thamnophis elegans (assembly GCF_009769535.1). Classification (NCBI taxonomy): domain Eukaryota; kingdom Metazoa; phylum Chordata; class Lepidosauria; order Squamata; family Natricidae; genus Thamnophis; species Thamnophis elegans. The sequence continues at coordinate 121,322,189 of NC_045542.1, forward strand.
GGCAGGTCCACCATATATGATAATATGTAGCATCGAGAAAACCCCACCTCCCTTCCTTAACCTTTGTATCGTCTGGGTTCATTGTTAACTCCAGCTCTTTTCTCTTAATTTCCTCTTCCAGTTCTGTTCGTTTTAACTCTTGCTTATTTCTATGTGTTTTATTTATATTCATCAAGACTCCTCTCATATACGCTTTGCTTCCATCCCATACAAATTCCATAGGTGTACCCTTATTCATATTCAAAACAAAATATTCAGATAGTAATTTTTTACAATCATTAATATACTTTTCATATCTAAATAAGTTTTCATTCAATCTCCAAGACCTTGCCTGCACTACCCTTCCCAACTCCATCCAAACTGGGTTATGGTCCGAAAGGACCCTAGCCGCAAACTTTGTTTTCTTGACCCTAGAAAGCAAATCATTAGTGGTTAGAATAAAATCAATCCTTGAAAGGGATTGATGCCTGTCCGAGAAGAAAGTGAAGTCATATTCCTCTGCATTTCTTTCTCGCCAAATATCTCTCAATTCAAAATCATCCATAATGTCAAAGAAAGGTTTGGGTAACTTTGCTCGCATCTTAGTATTTAGGCGGGAAATCTTCTTATCTCTCTTAGTATCTATCACTCCATTCCAGTCACCCAATAGTATACAGCTTTCATATCTTTTCTTAAGTATACAACTATACCATTCTTCTTTTCCATAGCGGAAGCTACAAAATGTTGACCAAGTTTTGAGTTGATCAAATATTTTTGATCAGTTGACTTGATATGAATTTCTTGCAAACAAATTACATTGTTCTTAAACTGTTTGAGATAGTGAAATATTTTCTTCCTCTTCTGTGGAGAATTCGGTCCGTTGACATTCCATGTTAAAATCTTAGTTGTCATCTTTGGTTGGTTGAAGCATTTTTAGAGCTTCCTGCATGGCCTATTTAACCTTAGGTCTAGCTCCTCCCACTGCTTCCAGATTTGTTATTGTAGTTCCTTGATCGATGGCCGATGATTGTTGATGCTGTTGCTTTTTAGCTTGTTTCTCCATATGTCTAGTAGTCATACGGCTAGGTTTTTGTTCCTTGTCTGGTTGTTGTGTAGTTTGCTGTCTATCCTGTCCTTCTTGTGGTCTTTCTCTAGGTCCAAATGGTGCAGGGTATCCGACCTTCAATATATTATAATAAAAATCTCGGGCTTTCCATACAGAGTTGAGGCGGTACCTTTGCTTATCAAATGTAAATATGATGCCAAATGGTGCATCCCATCTATACTGTATCTGACGATTTCTGAGTTCTTCGACCAAAAAAGCGTAGTCTCTCCTGGCTCTTAACATTTGAGGTGGTATCTCTTTCAAAACAATCAGGTCTTGACCGCCAATTTGAAGCTTGGTGTTATAAGACGCTTGCAGTACCATATTTCTAAGCTCTCTTGTAGTAAAATATATAACGATGTCTCGAGGAAGCTGCTTCTGCTTTGCCAGCCAGGAGTTAACGTGGTAAGCTTTGTCAATTTGCCAGTCAAGGTTGGTCCCTGGTCTTCCCATCAAGCGGTCAAAAGCTTCCGATAGGATCAGGTTCTCCTGTTTCTCCTCACGCAGCCCCCTTACTCTTAATGCGAACTCCATTTGTCGGTACTGTATCATAATAATTTCTTTTTCAGCATTTTCCACTTTTTGTTCCACCACCTCTGTTTTCAATGTCAAGTTAGCATTGGCATCATTAAGAACCTCTAGAGTATCTTCCATTCCAGAAATATGTTCTGTTAATACAGTTACAAGTCTCAGCATTTCGTCTCTAATTTTACCAACCTTAGCGTCAATTTTCTCATACAGCTCCTGTTTAAGTCCTTTTATTTCACTTTTGATTTCTTCTTTCATTTCTTTTATTTCCTCTTTTCTCTCCTGCTTTACCACCTCTCTATTATCTCTAAACTTATATTCCATTTTAATTGTCAGTGCATTAAGAGCCTCGCTTAGATTGCTCAGGAAAAATTCTTTCGTTAACACATCCCCAGCAGGGGGCGTAGGAAGCGGAGGCTGCAGCTTTGTGCCAGGCACTGAGGATGTGCCCCTGGAAGTAGAGTGTGACGACTTCGAGTTAATATTTGGTTTTGAAGCCATTTCAAAATTTATCTGCCTGCAGTTAATAAAACTCTATTGCCTGAATATGCAGCTTTAAGTAAAGAGGCTGAGTTCCCCTTTTATTTTGAAGTTTAAGGCTTGGCAAAACTTTCAGTGAGTAAACATTGTAACAAGACCGTTCAGCAGATTCATCACCATTTAACTTCCAGATAAGCAAGATTAATGAAGAAGTGAAATTCTTGTAAAAATGAAACTAATTAAAAAGCTTCTGCTGGCCTATTGTAAAACCAAAACAAATGATAAGCAATCTCTTTTGTTTTGAATTCTTGTGAGAATTAACAAAAAGTGTTTGTTATTACCGGAGAAACCAGCCTGCTCGGCGCCATTTTAAAAGCCTCTAAGTAGATAATTTTTCGGAGGAGAAAAAGAAAAGAAGCTAAAATGTTGATAAACAATTATTGTTCACGCAAGCGGATTCAACTTGTGATAAAATTAAATCAAACAAAACTTTGAACTGAGTGGGGGAGACCTACTTTGTCCCGCACAAGTCAGTTTGAAGTTCCCAGGACGGATAGCCGTTCTGCCTTGGGCTAGCCCCCCTTTCCCTGCAAGCACAAAAGCTGCAAAAATCGAAGAGCATTTGCCAGAAAAACAATTTCTTCTTTCCTTCTTGCCTTAAGGATAAGAAAACCTGATAAGACGTCAGATGGAAGATCCTCTAAACAGGTATGTAGCCAGGAATTCGGAGGCAGCTGATTTTTTGCTGCCACCACCAGCAGGCTCCTCCCAGGAAGTCCTCTCCTAACCATCCTGATGGGCTCCAAATCCAATGGCAATGTCCATTTTGCTCTGCGAATTCATGGAGAGCTAACTCTAACCCTAAGTGGAATTTTCCCCAAAGGCATTTCCCCGTGTATTTTGCCAGGAAATGTATATAAGGCCGGCTAAAAAGTCATCTTCCCTCCTAACCATACTGATGGGCTCCAAATCCAATGGTGATGTCCATTTTGCTCTGAAAATTCATGGAGAACTAAACCTAAGCCTAAGTGGAATTTTCCCCAAAGGCATTTCCCCGTGTATTTTGCCAGGAAATGTATATAAGGCCTGCTAAAAAGTCGAGCTCCCTCCTAACCATACTGATGAGCTCCAAATCCAATGGCGATGTCCATTTTGCTCTGCGAATTCATGGAGAGCTAACCCTAACCCTAAGTGGAATTTTCCTCTCTAGCATTCCCCATGTATTTTACTAGGAAATGTATATAAAGCCAGCTAAAAAGTCGTGCTCCCTACTAACCATACTGATGGGCTGCAAATCTAATGGCGATGTCCATTTTGCTCTGCGAATTCATGGAGACCTAACCCTAACCCTAAGTGGAATTTTCCCCAATGGCATTCCCCATGTATTTTACTAGGAAATATACATAAGTCTGGTTAAAAAGTCATGCTCCCTCCTAACCATACTGATGGGCTCCAAATCCAATGGCGATGTCCATTTTGCTCTGAAAATTCATGGAGAGCTAAACCTAACCCTAAGTGGAATTTTAACCAAAGGCATTTCCCCGTGTATTTTGCCAGGAAATGTATATAAGGCAGGCTAAAAAGTCGTGCTCCCTCCTAACCATACTGATGGGCTCCAAGTCCAATGGCGATGTCCATTTTCCTCTGCGAATTCATGGAGATCTAACCCTAACCCTAAGTGGAATTTTCCCCAATGGCATTTCCCATGTGTTTTACTAGGAAATATACATAAGTCTGGTTAAAAAGTCGTGCACCCTCCTAACCAAACTGATGGGCTGCAAATCCAATGGCAATGTCCATTTTGCTCTGCGAATTCATGGAGAGCTAACCCTAACCCTAAGTGGAATTTTCCCCAATGGCATTCCCCGTGTATTTTACTAGTAAATATACATAAGTCTGGTTAAAAAGTCGTGCACCCTCCTAACCAAACTGATGGGCTCCAAATCCAATGGCGATGTCCATTTTGCTCTGCGAATTCATGGGGAGCTAACCCTACCCCTAAGTGGAATTTTCCCCAATGGCATTCCCCATGTATTTTCCTAGGAAATATACATAAGTCTGGTTAAAAAGTCGTGCACCCTCCTAACCATAGTGATGGGCTCCAAATCCAATGGCGACGTCCATTTTACTCTGCGAATTCATGGGGAGCTAACCCTAACCCTAAGTGGAATTTTCCCCAATGGCATTCCCCATGTATTTTACTAGGAAATATACATAAGTCTGGTTAAAAAGTCATGCACCCTCCTAACCATAATGATGGGCTCCAAATCCAATGGCGATGTCCATTTTCTTCTGCGAATTCATGGAGAGCTAACCCTAACCCTAAGTGGAATTTTCGCCAATGGCATTACCCATGTATTTTACTAGGAAATATACACAAGTCTGGTTAAAAAGTCGTACTCACTCCTAACCATACTGATGGGCTCCAAATCCAATGGCGATGTCCATTTTGCTATACGAATTCATGGAGAGCTAACCCAAACCCTAAGTGGAATTTTCCCCAATGGCATTCCCCATGTATTTTACTAGGAAATATACATAAGTCTGGTTAAAAAGTCATGCACCCTCCTAACTTTGGGCTCAAAATCCAATGGCGATGTCCATTTTCCTCTGCAAATTCATGGAGAGCTAACCCTAACCCGAAGTGGAATTTTCGCCAATGGCATTCCCCATGTATTTTACTAGGAAATGTATATAAGGCCAGCTAAAAAGTCGTGCTCCCTACTAACCATAGTGATGGGCTCCAAATCCAATGGCGATGTCCATTCTGCTCTACGAATTCATGGACAGCTAACCCAAAACCTAAGTGGAATTTTCCCCAATGGCATTACCCATGTATTTTACTAGGAAATATACATAAGTCTGGTTAAAAAGTCATGCACCCTCCTAACCATAGTGATGGGCTCCAAATACAATGGCGATGTCCATTTTGCTCTGCGAATTCATGGAGAGCTAACCCTAACCCTAAGGGGAATTTTCCCCAATGGCATTCCCCATGTATTTTACTAGGAAATGTATATAAGGCCGGCTAAAAAGTCGTGCTCCCTGCTAACCATACTGATGGGCTCCAAATCCAATGGCGATGTCCATTTTGCTCTGTGAATTCATGGAGAGCTAACCCTAACCCTAAGTGGAATTTTCCCCAATGGCATTCCACATGTATTTTACTAGGAAGTATACATAAGACTGGTTAAAAAGTCGTGCTCCCTCCTAACCATACTGATGGGCTCCAAATCCAATGACGATGTCCATTTTGCTCTGCGAATTCATGGGGAGCTAACCCTAACCCTAAGTTGAATTTTCGCCAATGGCATTACCCATGTATTTTACTAGGAAATATACACACGTCTGGTTAAAAAGTCGTGCTCACTCCTAACCATACTGATGGGCTCCAAATCCAATGGCGATGTCCATTTTGCTCTGCGAATTCATGGAGAGCTAACCCTAACCCTAAGGGAATTTTCCCCAATGGCATTCCCCATGTATTTTACTAGGAAATGTATATAAGGCCGGCTAAAAAGTCGTGCTCCCTCCTAACCATACTGATGGGCTCCAAATCCAATGGCGATGTCGATTTTGCTTTGTGAATTCATGGAGAGCTAACCCTAACCCTAAGTGGAATTTTCCCCAATGGCATTCGACAACTATTTTACTAGGAAGTATACATAAGACTGGTTAAAAAATCGTGCTCCCTCCTAACCATATTGATGGGCTCCAAATCCAATGACGATGTCCATTTTGCTCTGCGAATTCATGGGGAGCTAACCCTAACCCTAAGTGGAATTTTCGCTAATGGCATTACCCATGTATTTTACTAGGAAATATACACACGTCTGGTTAAAAAGTCGTGCTCACTCCTAACCATACTGATGGGCTCCAAATCCAATGGCGATGTCCATTTTGCTCTGCGAATTCATAGAGAGCTAACCCTAACCCTAAGTGGAATTTTCCTCAATGGCATTCCCCATGTATTTTACTAGGAAATATACATAAGTCTGGTAAAAAAGTCATGCACCCTCCTAACCATAGTGATGGGTTCCAAATCCAATGGCGATGTCCATTTTGCTCTGCGAATTCATAGAGAGCTAACCCTAACCCTAAGTGGAATTTTCCCCAATGGCGTTCCCCATGTATTTTACTAGGAAATATACATAAGTCTGGTTAAAAAGTCGTGCACCCTCCTAACCATAGTGATGGGCTCCAAATCCAATGGCGATGTCCATTTTGCTCTGCGAATTCACGGGGAGCTAACC